>NW_006800146.1:922708-984862 GCF_000485575.1 Poecilia formosa
TTTAAAAATCAATAGCTGACATCTGGATAAACTTAGAGGTAAAAAACAGAAGGGAATACATCAGAAGGTGGAGGAGGGAGGGGAGGAAAACAAAACGAAACAAAACAAAAAAATAAACCATTGATGGCGGCAAAGGTTTAAGAGCGGGAACGAGAGCGGCTGTGACGGGGCGAGTAGCGGGGAGATCCTCGGCCACGGCCTCGGGAATTGCTGCGGCTGCGGCTGGCGCTGCGACTGCGGCTCCGGCTTCTGCTGCCACGGCTGCGGGAGCGTGATCGTCCGTAACTCGGGCTGCGGGGACCGTCTAATTTCACACGAATGTAAGCAGTCTCTCCCTGGCGGACAAAAGAGAACTTGACATTGAAAAGGCAACATTCCTGCCTCTGGCCGAAGTTACAGACGGGCAACGATAAGGGCTGGGTGTCGGCGTGCGACTAAAGGAACACTTCGTTACGATACTCACCGCGACGCGGCAAAGAATCATCACTATCCATGACAGATCATCAAAACCCCGTACACATACCTCATGGGAGCGGAATTTGGTGTTGTCCAGCTTTCGGACGGCATAGGTCATGTCCTCTTTGCGCACAAACTCTACAACTCCGGTTCCGTCCCTGTAAACGTCGGCGTAGCACACGTCGCCCGCCTCGCGCATGTGGTCCTTCAGGTCCTGCCAGCTGCCGCTCTGAGGAAGACCTGGACACAAGGACAACACGCAAGGGTCCAACTTAGAAAAGGTACAACAGTGAAGACTGGAATATTTTTATTGTGATAAAACATATTTTTGAGAGGCTAGTGCACCTAGTAGGGCTGAAACGATTCCTCGAATGATTCAAGTACCTCGATTACTAAAATATTCGTTTACAACAGCCCTAGCATCTAGACAAGGTGCCTGTTCAATGATTAAAAACAAATTTTTGGTTTTTGAAGATTGAATGTTTTGGAAAATCTGGATTGTTTTTTCCCCCACCACACCAAGTGGTGCTACTGCTACTATAATATAGTCAAAGTAGCAGGAACATGCAGCAGTAAATTTTATGAACTACTACATGAACAACATAAAACAAAAAAAGAAAAATTACGTCTGAACATAATTTCAAGATTTTCTTCTGGTAAAATTGTGTCTTTATTCTGCCGACATGACTTTTTTCTTGTAATTAAACAAAACTTGTCATAGCCTGGTCCTAATACTCCGTCAACACAAATAACTTTGTATAACTTTTCTTCTGGTTAACTTAGAAAGTGAGCCATTGTTGTTACAGGTTAATTTTCTAAACTACAAAAAAGTAACCGTTAGGGATGCTCAAATATGAAAAATTGGACTGATGTTCATATCTGATAGTAACACTGGTGTTATGCCAGATTTACCAATATTTTATTATATCAAATTTTTTATCCGATTACTTGATCCGATTACTAAAATATTCATTTACAACAGCCCTACTACAGAGAGTCTCCTTTTCATATGACACGGTGAGTGACAGTGCAGTTACAGGTCATCATATTTATTACAGTAAAGCTGCTCTATTTGATACTGCACACGCTGATGTAGTGAGGATGACAAATCTGCAGTAAATTATGCAGCCGTCGCCAACATGCATCTAGACTTGAAGCACTAATTGCGACAGATTATTTTGAGCCTCACATTTAAAGGCCAGAGACACACAGGACCAACCATGCACACACTCATACCCAACGGAAACCTGGGGAGAAAATTCTCCCAACAGTCACGTTTATGGACTGTGGCAGAAAGTTGGAAAAACCCCAGGCATGCACATTGTTTGACATAGAGTCCAGCTTACATTTGTGATAAAAGAAAATGCAAAATCTCCCAAAAACAATGTTTGAATTCTTGTGACTTAGTCTAGCTAAGGTATTGGACCAGACCTTAACCTTACAAAGAAACACGTTTTCACTATTGAAGCCAAATCAATATTTAAAATAAATAAATGATCTCATATTATGTTACTGCTCTCTATTAACTCAATATGTACAATTTTCATAGATATACAACATAAATCACTTTAATCGCTTCTACATACCAACTCCCAGCAGAGAGATAAAGGACTCTTTCATGGCTCCTGTGATGCATTCAGTGTTAGTCAGAATCATGTAGTTTCAAGTCAGAAAAAAAAGTTGAGGCTTTATTTCTGACCATAAACTCAGCTTTAGGGTTTATTTGACCATTTTAATTATTTCACTGTATATATGTAAGAATTATTAAATTAGTAGGTTTTACTTAACACACAGAACAAAAAGTGTTTTTAAAAGCTTAATTTAAAACGTTTACCTCTGCATGCATTTAAGATCTGCTTTATCTTACTATAACACCATGAAATCAATGTTATTTATTGGATAGCAGCACTTTTGGCATTTAATACTAGCTACAAGACAAGCAAAAAAAAATTGTATTTCTCTTAATTTTACACTTTCAAGTATTGAGGGACAATTTTTGGAAATGAGGATGTCCAATACCATGTGCATTATTGATTTACACAGAAAAAAACTTTCAGAAATTATACTTACTGTGTTATACTTGCTAGTTTTCATATGTTTTTTTTAAAATGTGAGATACCTATATTGGATTTTGAACTATAGCACTTTTGTAAATAGTATCCCAACTAAAGATTACTTCATCAAAATCACTGGGAAGACTTTCACTGGGAAGTCTTAATATACCAGTTACAGAATGTCACAATGGTACTTCATTCAACCCTTAACATGGTGTTTTACTGAGTAAAGAGACAATAAGCAACAAAGCGTATTGCTCATTTACCTGACACAACGACCCGGTACTCTGAGCGCCTGGATGGAGGTCCATATCTCCCCCTGGGTGCTCCACCGATGCCCCCATACCCGCCTCTGGAGCCTCTGCCGCTCCGTGGGAACTCCACCCGCAGTCTGTAGCCGTCGTAGTCGTACCCATCACGTCCGTAGACCGCGTCGTCGGCGTCCCTGTTATTAGAAAACAGGAACATATCATGAAACCCATTGAGAGCGTTGATGCCGACAGCATTGCATGGTAAATACTTGGGACGGGTCGTCGCCATGTTAATGTTTCTTAATCCACGTTGGAGACCAGCAAATCACATAATGAAATTCAATATAAGAAATTGACACGAGGCTGCGCAGAAATTACACTGCCGCCAAAATGGCGCAATTAAATGTATGGATGTGCATTAGGAGAGGCTGTAGATGTATGGAAAAGTGTTACGATTTCAACAACATTTATAACAGAGTATATATAGTATGTGGTGCGACAGGACAGCCGTGTATACTTTGTGAATTTAGGAACAAGTGAAAACACATGAAAGGCGAAACCACGTTTGGTAAAGAGAACAATGCACGTCCAGGAAATAGCCGGATCCCCGGATCAACGCGTTGACAACACAATGGCATTGGTTACGGCTCGGTCGGCTAGCTGCTGCTAGCGCCTCACCTCGGGTCTTCGAACTCGATGAAGGCGAACGGCGGACCTCCTCTGCGGTTCTTTAGGTCGATATCTCGGATCGTTCCGTACTTGTAGAACACGTCCTCCACATCTTTGGTGCGAATATCCGGCGGGAGATTTCCCACGTAAATTCGGCAATCATTGTTCCCAGCGGGGCCTCGCACAACACCCGACATGGCTGCTGCTAACTTTAAAAAAAAAAAAACTACGGACGGCGGGTTGTTTGCAAGCTTCAAAACTATGGCGTCCAAAAACACCTAGAAAACCTAGTGACTCTAAAATCAAGGATATGGAAAGAGAAACTAATCAGAAAAATGTGTAGAAAAACCTAATATCGCGCCTAATATCTCTTGAAAAGACAAATGTCTTGAAAAGTGAGGATCACTTCTCAGTGCTTCTTTAGTGATACGCCCATTAAAACACACTTCTGCCAGACCTGACACATCCGCCATAGAAACTAGTCCAGTGAAAATAAATACCACAAAAGTCACCGGTCTGATGGATTTAAATTTAAGTGAAAATAATAAGAATAAGAATATAATTAATTATAAAGATAATTAATTCGTCACTGGCTTATTGTGTGCAATGCATAAAAAAGGTCATAAAAAATTTATCTAATTTATGAAATATGAAGTCTTGGATGATTCTACAGTACTTACAGCACCTCTCAAAAGCATTCTTACTCTCTGAATTTTTTCACAGGTTTTCATACTATTACCGCAGACTGTGATGTATTTTATTTCCCAGATTTTATGTGATGTAGCAGAAAAATGATGAAAGATTTTCAAAAACTTTAAAATACTGTAACTATAGAAAAAATTGTGGGCATTTTGACATTCAATTTAATTCAAAAATACTTTCCTTCTCCCAAAGGGAACCTAAATGTTACTGTAACCCATACTACACTTGGATAATATGGGTTTAGAAAAAAACTGTTAAATACTGTTGTTGACCTTCATTTATAGGCCAGCAGAATCTGTTAATAGATAGTCAATAAGGCTTTAGGGCAAACAGGTCAACAGCAATTGCATTGATGGAGTTAACCAAAGAAATCACAAACTGTTTAGACAAGAAGAAAGTGTTAGGAAATGTTATAGATTTGCAGAAAGCATTTGACATTGATAATAATATATTTTAAATATGTTTTTTATTATTATTGTTTAAGGCAAAACAAATTAAAGCTACTAAGTGTAATCCAACAATTAACGCAAAATAGTGAAAAACAATATTAATTCAACAAGTCTTACCAACAGACCCGGTTCAATACGAAGTCCCCAAATTAGCTAGTTAGGTAGTTCTTCAACCACCACATCATTACTGACCTTACTTTTATGTTATCATAATTTTTATGTCCTTAATTTAATACAACTTGTTTTACAACATTTGATTTCTATAGTAATTATAGTAACCCATCTCAGAAGATAACAAAGGGTGAAGCTGAAAGGGATCAGACAGGATTGTCCTTTCTGCCTCGTTTGTTCAGTAGATAGTAATTTCAAGCTTCTTTTTTTTTTTTTTGGTCTGATTATATTTATTTCAGGTGTTTTTCCAAAAACACATCTTAACTTTTACAAGTAAGCTGGAGAGAAAAGTTGAAAACCTTTTATGTTTTCTTTCTTTAGTATGTCCAGACAATTTAGTACCAATTTATTTATTTTACAAAAATGCGTAGTGTCATGTTTTAATATGCAACAACTACTTAGTCTTTAAATTAAATTCAAACATGACAACCACAGGTGTCTGGTCTGTTTAGCAGTATATAACATATGGCTTATATAACTTGATGTTTTCTGAGCTTTTCGAGTTGCTTTCAACTCATTTCTGCTTACAACTCAATAAACTCTGATTCCACAAACTTGAGAAGATGCAGTAAGGTGGTTTTACTTTTAACAAAAGTGACTTTACTTTTAACAAATGTTGTTTTCCTGTGTTTTTACACATACGATAAAGATATCATGAATGTTTAACTGTGTTTTAAAGATTCTCTATTTACACATAATCCACTTCACATCTGAAGTGCTGTGGTTCCACCTGTTCAACACAAGAGGGCGCTCACTCCCAAATGATCAGTTATGCAAACAGGCAGCAAGAAAGATTGTCACAAACTGAAAACTCCTCCGCACCAGTAGGAATTTAGCCAGGATTCTTCACTGTTTAATCGGAATTAAAATATATTTTGCAGAAACTGTATTTTAGTGTATAGTCAAAACAGGTAATTAAAACGGCATTATTTATAAATATACTAAAAAAAATTTTTTTTTCAAAATGTTAAATGAGAAACTTTATGATCAAACTAAGTCTATATAATAAGTAAAAGTATAAGTATATACTTGAATTTATTTATATATAGTATATTGTAGTTTAGTTTTAAATTAGTAATTGCTTTACATACCAATGACAGTGATCTTGTGATGTAATGTAGACTATGTTAAATAGACATTTACAAGAAGAAGTGTTGCTTGGATTCCTATTCTGAATATTTCACAAACTGGAAGTATATGTAGGCCCATTTCTTTGTTAATCATTAGCTGCTTACTATGTCAGAATAAGTGCCCACTAATCACTTCATATTAAGTTGGGAAAGTGGTGTTAGTCTGCTGTTGCATTGGCCTATTTTTATTGATTTTATTGCTGATAAAATAGGGATGCACCTATCTGAACATTTGGGCCAATATATATTACTAATGCTGTTATAACCAGTATTACCTTACTCTGATGACACTGTGGTAAATTATCTCACTGCCTTAATTGCTTCTCTCCTTAAATTAGACACCCCAAAATCCTGCTGGGGGGACTGAGTGTGTTGTTTGCTCAGGGCACCAAACAGGTTAGTACTGCCCCTGTTCACAAATGTAATTTATTTCACAAATGTAATTTATTTAAATCTCATACTGATAATTATCCTGTTTAATATGTTCTTATTATACCGAGTTATTCTTTCACAACAAAAAACGTGCCATTCCATAAACAAATCAGACTTCAACCGACAAGCATTTTTATTGCATTTGATGTTTATTGTACAGAGTCATATTCCTATGACTGAGAGCCTGATGCATTCAGAGGTCAGCAGGGAGCGCAGGGGCTCGTTAGCTCAAAGCTAATGCCAGGCGTTATTGTTTTTACCTCTGAACAACCAGTGCTAACCGCTAAGCAAAGCACGTTCATTCAACTCAGAGAAGCAATAGAGATTTTCAGACAAGGGGATGAAGAGATTCATCCGTTTGATCACATAATTAGCAACTGACACCATTTGATGTAAACTGTAGTCCGTGCTATCAGGTCAATATTCTCATAGGATTAAAGAATTGACTGTTTGAGCACTGCATTACTTTACACACACATTATGCAGAGGAAGTAGACATTTCCTTCAGACATGAGAAGTCCTGATTACATTCCTGATTGTCTTCATTAAACATCCCAATAAAACAGTCAGCTGTTTTCATTCAACATATTCACACATCGCCTATTTCATCTAATCTAAATTTCTACTGTACTATTCACTGGGGATATAGCATAATAAATAAAACATAAAGCTTAAAAATTATGTCTTTGTTCAGTAAGCATGGCAGGAGCCGAAGATGCGATGGCCGGCTTCGCCGTAGTTATCACCGCCGCTGTATTTCCCCTGACATGCCAAACTGTTCACCTGAGAGGAATAAAATAAATAAACTCGACACAAAAAAAGGCAGCAACTTAAACCTGGCATCATAGTTGTTTTTATGTGCAGTACATATCAGGAAAAAGTACCTCTGCTCGCTTAACAAACTGCTCCGTGGCTGTTTTTTCGTTCTCCTTGTGTCCTCTCCAGGCTCTAAGGGCCGACGCCTGCAGGGCCCGGCCGAACGAGAACGTCAGGACCCAGGGCTTGGCCAGAGGGCAGTTGTTGATGGCGTTCAGGTGGACAGAGGCCTCTTCTTCACTCTGACCTCCAGACAGGAAGCAAATCCCTGCAGGGAGTAAACCATCAGCGTTTGGTGTCTTTCTGTTAGGTAAATACAGTTCTTTGCAAACGGGGATTTTACATAAAACCAGGGGTACAATGGCGTGTTTTCAAAAGAGTCTGAGTGTTTCTGGTCGGCAGTGGGTGTGGTGTGACTGACCCGGTACGGCTGGGGGAACGGTGCGGCGCATGGCGGTGACAGATGCCATTGCCACCTCCTCTGGGCTGTACTTGGTGGGGCAGCTGTGTCCAGGAGTGACCATGTTGGGTTTGAGCAGAGAGCCTTCCAGATAGACATGGTGGTCTGACATGGCTTTGTACACTGCAGCCAGAACCTGTAGCACACAAAAGGTTTGACCTGAATGTTTTTTTTTTTGTTTTTTTTTTTTGCTAAAGTCTTAAATAATTCCAAGTCCAAGTTCTTTTTTTTCCCAGCATTCCTGGGGCTCTTTTAACGCTTCAGCAGTCTGAGGAATAAAGCTTTTGACCTTGTGTGTGGTCTGTTGGGTCACAATGAACACCGTGGCATGCACTTTATGAGTTTTTTTTTGTGTGGTTTCGGGAGCTGATGGTCTGACACGCTGCCTCTTTCCATTATCAGACTGTGACATTTGCCACGCTCCTCCTAAGCATTGTACTAAGACCACAGGAGGGTTTTCTCCATTCACGTTTTGGCATATATAAAAGAACAATATTTTTGTTATAAATATATATTCTCTATAGAATGTACCAGATTATGTGGTCCTGCCACAACAAAATTTAAGACCTACTGTATATATGATGTGTTTAAGACCAACTTGCCATTTTTTTAAGTTAATTTCAAACTTTAATTTTGGATACATACATTTAAGTCTTTTTAAGTGTCCCCGGACTTCCTGGCATTAAAAATACAAAAACCTCACCTTCTCTGTGACGTACTGGCACCGTTTCAGGTCGTGATCACCATCAGGTAAAATCTCTGGCTCAATGACGGGCACAATGCCATTCTACCCAAAACATCAAAGATTCTCAATCAATCTACACAGGTGTATCAGCCCATAAATGACGTGCATACTACCAATCCCTCTAACCTGCTGGCAGATGCTCGAGCAGCGCGCAAGAACATTTGCATTTTCTGTGATTGCCAGTTTTGATGGATTGGAGTCACTGATTTTGAGCACGCAACGCCACTTTGCAAACACAGCTCCATCCTTTTTATACTGCGCACAGCGCTCCGCCAAACCATCCAGACCTGCAGAGAAAGGTTTAAAGCTGAGCTGCAAATCCTAAGAAAAAAAAATAAAAAAATAGAGCCGATCCATAAAGATGAGCCGGTCTGACCTTGCGTGGTGGTTTCCCCGCATGTTCCCGCCAGAGGAACGACACCTTTGTCAACCTATCGAGACAAGAAACTTTGGATTAGTTCTGACCTGCATCGAGCTGCGCGTTCAACTGGAAAGCGGACGCACCTTGACCCCAACCAGGATCCCCCTGTCCCTGATCATTTTCACAAAGGGAACGCCATTATCAGAGTGCTGGTAGAGGGTCTCATGGAAGAAGATGACTCCTCCAATGCAGCTGTTGATGCGATCATCCGCACTGAAGAGGATCTGACGGAACTGCCTGCGGTTTTCCTCTGTGTTCTCCACCCCAACCTGGGCCAGCCGCTTGGCCATGCTGCCTGCAGACAAAACGTTTAGATTTATCCATCAGCATCATCCCTTTGGAGTTTGGACATGGTGGTTTTAACCAGGAATCAGAGGTAAGAGGGAAGCCAGAGTTCTACAGACCCACAGACTCATCTGCAGCCAGGATGCCCTTCCCTGGAGAAACTATGCGTAGAGCCGTCTCATGGAGCTCCCTCTTCTGGGCCTCGGAGAGAGCTGGGAACTGGTGCGTCATCCTGGGACTGGTGGAAGAGTTGACCTTCTGATGATCCGCTTGCTGGCGGCAGGAGAAAGGCATTGGGAAAAGCAAAGTCAGTTGTATATTTACAAGAAGGAAAAAAAAATCTATTCTTAGCTGGAGCCTTTCCTATGTAGAAATTTAATTCTATCCAGCGGTGCAAAAAGTGGGCGCTGCTAAAGGCGGTGCAAAAATAATGGTGGAAAAAAAAAATTCCAGCATTTTCAGCATTTAGCAACTGTTTGTGAATGTGTAGATAAATAAGACAGGCTGGGAGAAGGGGCATCTATAATGTCTCTCCATACACATCAGACAGTACATATTTGCGCTCCTGATTCTATCTAATGTTTTATGTTTATCACTGCAAAAAACATAAAAATCTTACTCGTAACTAGACTATAAATATTGTTCTAGCTTTTATTAGCATCAAAAATATTTATTTGGACATGTACATGTACGTTCATTAATTTTATGCGTCTTTTCCATCCAATTTAAAATATGAATGGTCACTAAGTCTGAAATAAAAATAACAAAAATCAAGGAAAATTAAACGGTACAAAAATATCTTAGTACATTTGAAATAAGACAAAAACTGACTTGACTTGCATGTAACTTTTCAGTAAGACGTCAATAATTCTAAAATACGTCTAAAATAAAAATATAAAAGGAAAATTAAACTATACAAAATATTTTTTTCATGTTTGTGTTTCAAAGTAAAAAACAAAACAAATATTTTGTATCATTTAATTTTTTTTATTTTTTTTTTAAACTTAGTGATCATTCATATTTTAAACTTGACGGAAAAGATGCATAAAATTAATGAATGTTCATGTAAATGTTCAAATAAATATTTCTGACGCTAATAAAAGCTGGAATGAAGGTTTAAAAAATGTTCTCCATGCACAAAAAACAGTTTAGGTAAAATCTATTACCAGACTGCAAACACAGTAAGCCAAATATCATGCTATCAAAAGGTAGGAGAGATAAAGCATCTTACCTCCTCTGATGAGGTGATGAGCAGTGATAGTGTCTCTCTGTCAGCTCCGGTTTGTATCCAATTCAAAGTGTGTCACACCTTACAAGAATACACCCCTGGGCGGAGCTTACACTCCCACCTCTGCCCTACATAAGTTAGAAATTTTGATGAATCATTAGTCTAGTTAGTACAATTTTCCAACATTTTCAAATCCATTTCCGACTTCTTTTTACTCAAGTGAAACAATTGCTACATCTCTTAAAGAAAATTGCAGAAACAAACCTAAATCTGAAGCTCACAAGCAGCTTTTAGTGACAGGAATCCTTCTTTTTCTCCCCAAATACCAGTTCCTATCACTACATACTTATACCTACAGCAGCCATTAGGACTCAGGCTACATTACAAAACCTACATCATATATCCATAATCTCTGCCCCTGTTGCAGCTTTATTTAACCTCTCCCCTGAGAGGTTTTATTTTTATCTTAATTAGTTAAAAAAAAATGCCCAAAGGAAAGTTTCTGGTCTCCTGATAATTTGGTTCTCACACCCTCAGAATCTCAGAGGGTTTGTGTGAGTACCAAATTATCAGGGCTATATGTCCTCTCACTTTGATTATGAGCCTTAGAGTTGTTCAGTAGGAGATCATATAGTAATGGTTAATTCCAGGTTTTGGTCACTCCTGTGTTAACGAGGCTTTAAAGATACAGATATTAATATCAGATTGGTGTATCTCTATTGTTGTACATAAACTTCAGTCATAGTTTCACCTAACCAAATTTTAGATAAAATTCCAGCATAGTGTAGCACACATTTAAATGTATAATCATAAGACCTAACATATTTTTCCTGCCATCTCTCTTCAGCTTAACAGTCAGGGGTTAACTGAAATTGGCCCCTGCTGTGTCACAGTTATACTCCAGGGAAACAGAAAGTCGGAGGTTAGTAATTAGACGTTCCTGGATTGGAAAGTTAAACTTGAAAAGTGACGCATACTGCTACAGGAAGATAACGGTAATTGTGTGATCAGTGACTTTGCTTAAATGTTCCACCCCCTGTCCATGAGCCCAAACCGTTTACTTCCTTAGTTAATAAACCTGCTTCCGTCGCGTGCTCAGTTATGTAACGGCGCTATTTACCAACCCTCAGGTGAGTCGACTCATCCGTCTTTTCCGGGGGACTCCTCTCTCCTCTATTTTGGGTCAGTGTGCCGGCGAAGGCAGATGTGGGTCACTGGACTGCGTGCCACCCGCACAGCCACAACACAGACTTGGCGGACCTGTCTAAGACAAAGGCCTGAGAGGGAATTCAGTGTCACGGAGGAGCCGACGCTCTCCCATTCAGCGGTTCTGAAATAGACGCATGGCTCTGCGAAGTTCAGCAATTATACTCGGTTATCTCCCGTGGGAACCTTAGGGTTTTATTTCCCGCGTTAACTAATTAAAGACGTTTAATGATGATACTTTATCTGGTGCTCCATTTTCCATCCTATTATGGATGTCCTAAATGGGTTTTGGAGGGATCCTTTAAGTAGGTCATGTGGAGGCTGAAAGTTGGCCACCAAACGTCAAGTGAACCCACGGCGCCCAAGGCTGTGGGGAAAATATTCTAACTTTTTCAAAGCCGAATGTTTTGTTACATCTAAAGCAAAGACAGCATTTCAAGAAAAGAAAAAAAAATACCCATAATACCTACTGTCAAACATGGTGGTGGTAGTATGATGGTATTAGAATACTTTAGTTCTTCGGAAGCTGGATAGAACCAGAGCCATGAATTCTGTTCTATGATGGCAATGATTCAAAGCCCACCAGCAACTACATCTCATAATAGCAAAACAAATATAAGTAAATATTCTGGAGTGACCTAGTCAAAGTCTGGATTGAAATCTATGCTATGGGTTTACCTTAAACAGGCCATTTAAGCTTGAAAACCCTCTAATGTGGCTTAATGAAAACAATTTCTGTAACCTAAGGATTTCTCAAAGATGCATAAAAAAATCAAGGCAATACTCCAGGTATGTTTTGAATGAGGGAATAACATTGTAACATGATAGAAAGATCAAAAAACTTGTTTTTACAAAATATTCTGTAAGTTACAAAAGCCTCTTCTAGCCTTTTAATAAAATGCTTAAAACAGCTTCAAGCATATAAAGTTTAATACAAACGCATCCAGAAACACAAAGGTACAAAATGCAAAAAATTTGCAACATATCTGTAAATATGTAGTTTTAAAGAAAAAAGACTGACAGGCAAAACATGTTAAAAAATGAGGATGTTCGTCATACGCGTAGTGAATTGTGTCGTCATGGTTTCTAGTCCTGCTCTGCAGTCAACGCCACGTCCTCACCGGGCGAAGCAGGAGACAGTTCAGTGAGAGTTAAAGGAGCGCTCAAGGTGTTATTAAAGTCAAAGTTCTCAAACCAGTCCGCCACGGAGCCTCTCCTCGACATGGCTGCCCAGTCAGGATGGCTTCTGAGCTCCAGGAGGAATTTTACCGGTGCTTTCTGGAGGATATACGAGTCGAACGAGGCGCCCCTGAAGAAGGCCTGCGTCTTGAAGCGCTGCAGGTCACGGAGGCGGCTCGCTGGACTCTTGCACAAAAGCTGAAGCGGCGAGGAGAGGAAAGGAAAAGAAAGAGACATAGGTGTGAGATTTTCTGGCCCAGAGGTAAATGTAGGATGTTTCTGAAGCCGACTGACCTCACTGAGCAGTAGGATGAGGTCAGAGCTGAGGGTCTTTGGTGGAACATAAGAGCAGTCTCTGACCTTCTTCAACATATTGATGTGGTTCGACTCCGCTGCGAGTGGAAACTGCAAAAGGAGAAAACAAAAACAGGCAAAACAAAAACAATAAAATGCGCCGTTTGTTATGAGTGAATCAAAAGAAAGTTACCTCTCCTGTAACCAGCGAGAATAACAAAACCCCAAGAGACCACCAGTCTGCAGCGTGGCTGTACGGACCCCCACTCAAAACCTCAGGCGCTGTTTGAAAAAAACAAAATGAGCATGACTCAAAGGACAGAAAGAAGTTCTAATAAATCCCAAAGGCAAAACGTCACAAATGTTTCGGTTTTCTAACCGGGTCAAATTGAATCCAGAGCGGCAAAGAAACTGATGATGAAGACGGGGGCTTTCACTCGGTCACAGAGTCAAAAGGAAAGCCAACATGTACTAAAAAGAGCTGGAAAACAGCAGGAACGTTCTCTTAAGAAGCGTAGGAGAGCTCACCCATATACTGAATGGTTCCGCATACGGTGAACGCTCGTCCACTTCGATTCAGTTGGCGCGACAGGCCAAAATCAGACAGGCGGAGGTGACCTGAATCAAGACAAAACACAGCAACTTTTGGCCAATATCTGCAGTAACCTTTGATTTTTCTATCCAGTTTAGTGACTGATCGACAATGAGTTCTTGATCTGAGCATCTCTGGGCATTTTGCTAATGTTTTCCTTCTATTTCCTCATTGCTTTCTGTTTAGGGTTCGTCTGATGCATTGTACACATGTTGCTGGGTCTTTTTAAAAGAGAATATCTCCATCTGTGCAGTCAACGCCACGTCCCTTTTTTTTAACCCCACGTTAAATATCGTTTAATATTTTTAAAACGATAATATTGCAGACAGGATCGGTTTCAGAAAAGTTTTCATCCAGACAAACCGCAAAAATCCACCCCCGAGTGTCGTTTTAAACATTCCAAACCCATAGGGGGCAGTGTGGTGCAAAGCTAAAACCTGTCAACCAATCAGATTGCTTCAAAACAACCACAACTTCCTGTTAGGAATTAAGCATGGCACCAGGAGGTTAATTTGTATGGATAGATATGTAGGCTGAACTACTTTAAAATAGTTTATTATAATATAAAGTTTTTAAAACACGAGAATGGCGACGGAATCGTTTCAAATCAAGTTTGTGGATATGTTGGATTATTTGTCACAGACTCTAATGCATGAAGCACAAAATCTTCATTTTCCAATTTGTATTTGTGTGCTTAAATAAGCATTTGTGGTGATATTAAACAAAGTTTTCATGTGGATTAAGGGCCAAAAAACGCATAAAAATGTATTTGTTTCCCCAGATATCCAGCTACATGTGGACTACATGTATAAAAAGAGACGTGTCTTACCTTGATCACTCAACAAAATGTTTTCCATCTGAAAAATAATGGAGACAATGATGAACATAACTCAGATTATACCCAAGAAAAATAAACTACACCGTACAAGTAAAATTGTACCTTTACGTCTCTATGGATGATTCCCAGATCATGTAGGAAACCTGGAAAAGAGAAATGAATCCAGTAAGCTTCACACAAGAATAAAAATGAGTTCTGATGAACATTGTTGAACACACACGCACGCACGCACGCACACACACACACACACACACACACACACACACACACCCAAGGCACTGCCCAGCTCTGCAGCAAGGAGTCGAACCTGGTCCTGGTCAAACTGGCCCTTCAGTAACCAGTATGTGTACAAGTCTCCAGCGCTGCAGTATTCGAACACTGCAGGGGGATAACACAGATTAGCACAGATACTTATTAGGTCCCCGCTGATGAGTTCAATCAGGTCAGCACAGGCGGCTGAATTAATATGTGAAATTAGAAAATTGCAAGGGAAACCACAGAAAATTAGCTTTTTTTTCCCCACCTAATGTTGGTGAGGAAGGTGAAAGGTCAAAAACAGTCATGAACCTGACATGAATGTTTTCCACATTTGGTCACATTCTAGATATTTTTGTTGTTGTTTTCTGACAAATGTCTAATTTTGTTACTCTAGCTGTTACTGGATCTCAGAGCACTTCCTTAAAACGGAGGGCTGGGATTTGGATGTAGTAGGAATGTTTACAGCTTTGACTCACTGATGAAGAGGTGGTGCTGTGTCTGCCAGCAGTCCTGCACACTGTGCATAAACGGATGTCTGAGCTGCCTCTGCAAAGCAGACAAACAAACAGGAAGTGGACAAATGAGACTAACAGCTAAATGTGGAAGTAGTATTTAAACTGGCTTTGTTTTATACAATTAATAAGGTTATGATTAAATGCAAAACAATACATCCCTCCTTTAAACCTTAAAAAAATATCTGATTTATAACAATTAATAAGGTTAGTATAATTTTTGAGAGCCATTACTTTTCTGAAAAATTGACAAAAATTACCTGAATTCTAACTTCGTCTTTCGTTTGCTCCAGCACTCCCTGTTTTAAGATCTCTGACTTTGGTAGAACCTATGTGACAACAAATGTCCATTATTAAAAGCAATATAACTTGAGAAATTAGTGCTTTATATTGTATTAATTTCAAATTAATGCATAAAAAACTTCTGCCTTGGTTTTACTGAATCTCTGGTGGGATTGTCTGGTGCTGTGTGCCAACACCTTTCAGAGCTGACCCAGTGGGACTGCTTAAAAATAAATAAATAAATAAATAAATAAATAAATAAATAAATAAATAAATAAAAACTACAATCACTTGTGGGGTTCCTCAAGGCTCCATTTTTGGTCCACTTTCATTCATAATCTATCTGATGCCCCCCAAAGCTCTGAGTACAAGAACATATATGTATGTGTCACCAGTTGGCCGTAGTACATTACAACCATTGATTCATTTTGTTCAAATTATCCACAAATGAGTCCGAATTTTCTTTAGCCTCGAGCAGAAAAGACAAAAGTCATTATTTTCTGAGCCCTTCAACTTTGAAATCACCTTCACAGACATCTGAGATGTGCAGAAACTACTGTCTTTTTAAAAAAAATATATATAACTGAAAATATTTTTTGACTACCACATTTTCATATATATACATTTCTTTTATAATTTCTTACCTATTTGTTTCTTTTAAGGTTGTATTTCAAAGTTTTTTGTGATACTTAATTTTACCATCCTAATGTATTTCATAATTTAATGTCATTTTCTTTCTCCTTTGTTTTTCCTGTAAAGCGTTCTGACTTGTCTCAAACACACTTTCCTCTTTTGGAGTTACATCTCAACAAACCTTAGCAGCCCAAACCTTCTCCTGGTGAACATCCCTGACTTTCAGGACGGGTCCAAGCGAGCCTTTAGCGATGACATCGAGAACCTGAAAGCAGAACAGTTGAGGTCACTTTCCCACACCAGCTAGTTTGGTTTAAATACCAACTCCCCACCTGAAAACAGTCCTCTGATGGAATGTTACGTTGTGGAAACTCTGGCAAGAAGAGCGAAATGAGGGCTGGAGGAGGTTTCTCTTTCTCAAGCATTCCTTCCCCGTCACTTGGAGGAAGCGGCTCTCGGTTCACTCCCACAGGCTGAGAAAATACAGCAGAGTGTCCGAGTCTGCGAGCGATGGAGACCCGGACGTTTGATAGGAAGCCATGACTGAAGCGACGTCGAGCTGGTGGATCCTCTATCTGATGAAAACCAAAAATCAAATCGCTTTCGTCAGTGGTGGAATATCACCAACAGAATTCTTAATTTGCCATGTCATAACTACAAACTTGTCCAGATCGAATTTCTGAGATTATTTATTGAATTTGTAAATTAAACAAAATCATCTATTTGGGCTTAATTATCTAATTATGCTTGTCTGTTATGGCTTTGACTCAAAAATGATTTACTGATTCTTCACGCCACTGTTTGGTCATTTTGGCCTGCTCTTCTTAAGATTCGACAGTTGTCAATGTTGTTCGGGATTTTCATGCCTACTTCATTTGGTCATAAAGGTTACGTAACATTTTTTTCAAGCAATATTACGTTTTAAAAAATGTAGAACGTATTTAATATGCGCTCTATATTTTCTTATAGAAGGAGAGAATTTGGTCAGTCCTCTCCCTTTAATAAATTATTTCAAAGCTGTTTTTTGTGCGCAAAAGAAAAAAAAGTGTAAGTGGGCAAATACTTTTAAAGAACAGCATCAATTCTATTTACATTTTATTTTCCACATAACCATGAAGGGTCGAGCCACGTCTGCGACAAAACCGCGCGTGGAATGATCAGAATGAAGGTCAGTAAGCACTTATCCAATCTATAATCTATTTTTGACTTCCATCAATGTCCACTTGTGGAGCAAAGTAAAAACTGGACCTAGATTTATTTGTTTTATTTTTTGTTGTTGTTGCCGAGTAAAGAAAACACGTTTCACTTCTAGTTACACAAGAATCACTGCACGAACTCTGCATAAAAATACGTAACCACATCCAACGCGAACGCATCTGCATCGCTCACTCACCTTCCTGTTTTTACTGACTTCGCATCCCATCACATCCTCAAGACTTTCACTCACAAAAAAAGTGAGTTAAAACGCAGAAAAGCAACAACAACACAAGCCGCAGTCTTCGTGTTTTGATCTCGTAAATCCACGTGTCTGTGTGACTGGAGCTGCGTCCCGCGGATGGATGGATGAATGGATGTGACGCGTCTCCAGCCTGATTTGCGGGGAGATTCCGCTCCAGTTGAAGCCGTCAGATCGATGATCGATCAGCCCGCAGAGAGCCGAGCGACTTTAACCGAGATGTAAACAAAAGGAGCCGGCGGGACGAAAGAGAGCACAGCCGCTTTTGCGTTACTCTTTAATCGACACGTTCAAGACAAGTGACAGAACAACCGTGGTTACAAAAATATCAAATACTTTGCATGAAAAGTGCTTTAGTGTTAGAATTACAGAAGACGCACTTTTTTTTTCCTTTTCAACATAACCATCAAGTACTCGAAGATATTTTATTTCTTCCTGATAAATTGCACTGAGGTAAAGTTAAAGTAAAACAGCAGGCTGAGTGATGCAATAAAAATCGAAAACATGTCGGCCTTCATGTCAGCGACAGTCATGCAGCCCAGATCAACTTCTTCCATATGTGGTAAAACATACACTGATAAATTTAGATTTAGCATGAAATGAATGGAATCCCAGCTGTTAGTAGTTAAAGTGTTGTGCGTGTGTGTGTGTGTGTGTGTGTGTGCGTGCGTGTTGGATCTGCAGCGGTGTTCCTGAGCCAGCAGGAGAGGAGCAGGAATCTGCCTCGCTACTTTCAATGCAATAAAAATACTTATTACATCCGGGTCATCAGTCTGACGGAGGTGGGAGAGAAATTCAGGAGCAGCATCTCGTTTTAGCAATAACAAAACAAGAAAAGTTGTAATGGTAAATCAGCAAAACCTCTTGGGATTTTTAGATGTTGTCTAGAGGAAGCAGGAGGGAGAAGAAGTCATAGCGAGCCTCTTTATGCCTTTATTCAAGTCTCAACTAGATAAAAACTAGCCATTTTTATCTCAATGTAACGAGATGCAAAACTCTCTAGAGAACTTTCTCGTTTAAACGAGAAAGTTTATTGTGAAAACACGAATGTTTCTAGTTAATAAGAGTTTCTCACAATGAGAGATTCTCTTTATATATAACAAGATGCAAAACTAGCAAAAACGAGAATGTATCTTGTGAGAACAAGAAAATATCTCGTTAAAACATGAACGTAACGAGATGCCAAACGAAAATGTTTCTTGCTAATAAGAATGATTCTCTTAAGAGATTCTCATTAAAACGAGAACGTTTCTTGTTACATTTTCTTGTGATGGCGACGAAGCTTCTCGTTAAAAGATTCTTAACGAACATTTCTCATAATGAAAAGTTTCTCATTAAAACGAGAATGCTATAACTCAATGCAAACTCGCTAAAACGAGTTTATTAAGATGAGGTTTCTTGTTATAACACATCAAACTTGTGTCATTACAATGACAAACTTTCATTTTAACGAGAAAGTATTCATTTTAACGAGATAAGTTTTAAATTTTCTCGCTTTACCAATTTACCGCTCCTGAATTTATTTCCGAGCTCTGTCAGTTAAATGCTTTTGTAAATCAGAGCTGCCCAGTGTATGAAATGCTATAATTGGCACACAGAAACTAAAGAAAAACAAAAAAACATGAGAGCACACATTTGGTCATTGTGACATCCAGATATCCATGGAGATCCTTCGAAAACAAGTTCAGCAGGCTCATGTGATGCAGTGAAACTACAGGAGAAGCTTCGCCCGCTCTTCCAACGTGGTTCCACAAGCTGGAGTGACGTTCGGGTGTTCGGAGGGAGCTATGTCAGTGAGGAGTGTTTTTTTTTCCTTTCTTTTTTCGTTTTTCACTTGCGTCGGCTGAAGATGCTCTTCTTGCTGGAGCTTTTGTCCGCGGTGCTGAGGCCGATGAGGAGCCGGGCCTTCTCGTCTTCCTCCTGCTGCTGCTGGTTGTTGTCCGCCTTCCCGTCGATCGCCTTCCCGCGCAGGTCCGCCACGGAGGCCGGCTTCAGCCGCAGCTTCTCCTTTATCATCTGGGCAGCAACATGGAGCCGTTTATGAAGAACGATAAGCAGCAAAAACAAACAAACATGGACCTTTTAAAAAAATTTAAATAAGAAAGAAAGAAAAAAATCCTAACAATTTAACTTTTTTATATATATATTTGAATTTGTAAAATTCAAAAATGTTTGATTTTCCTTCAACTTTATAACTATTTTAGCATTTTATGTTCTAGACTGGCAGAAAGTAACAAATAAAATACACTAAGGTTTGTGATCGTAATGTTGAAGACAGGGTGTGAATATTTTTTGGAAGTGTTCACACCTGCGCTACAAGCGCCTTCCGGCTGTCCCGTTTCACAGCCATGGCGAAGTCCAGCCACGTCCACGTGTTGTTGTGGTACTCCAAACACGGAAGAACCAGGTTCAGGTCCTTCCAGTCCACACTGCTCTTCTCTCCCTGAGGGAAAAAAAAACACACACAAAACATTTAGACATAAAAAATGAAGGAGAAACTTTGAAAGGGAGCAAATGAAAATGAAAAGGCAAAAGGGGGACAAAACCTGCAGTCATTGGTTTAGATGTTGGCGTTGTGGATGGAGGAATCTAGTGACAACAGGTCAGCATCCAAACTGATACCGTTGTGCACTAAGAAAATCTCAAAATCTGATTGGTCAGATTTTCACGAAAAGTTGCGTGGAAGATGGTAAGGCCGTGGAAAACTTGTGAATTTGCATTATTGCAACTTCCTACATTTACTGAAGCATGCACGGTACTAATCTCATTAACTATGTTGGACTTTTGAGAAGCAGCTCACAGATCTGTTCTATAAATAATGCTGCTATTGGATTCAATCCGGTACATTTTCTCTCTAGTTGCTACTAGTCAACAACAAACGGACTAAAATTTGATTCAAATTAAAACAAATGTATTTATTTTTACAAACATTAAGTGATGTTTCCGTCTCCACTTAGAAAATTACAGATTAAAAACCCAGCTGGTTAGAGTTGCTTTCGCACCATAATAATTGGAGCATTGATATTTGATGCGGAACGATGATTTTAATAATGTCTGTTATTGGGTTTTTACTACCATTGACTCTATAATGTTATTTATTTTTTTGATATATTTTCACGATGTAAAGCACTTTGAGCTGCTGAAATGTGCTAAACTACATTTGTAACAAAATGACTTCCTTTAAACCTTCCTGAACACGAGAACCTGGAAAACTCATATCTGCTTTGAGACAAGAAAACATTTTATTTTCTTTTTTTGGGGGGGGCAGAAATATCCATTTTTACATTTCCAGCTTATGAAGTTAAGCATAATGATTACTCAGAGCATTGACGTGATTAATCTGACCAAATCTTGTAAAAAATAAAATAAAATAAACTGATTGATGTAAGAAGTTTGTGGTGAATTTAGTGTTAAAGGTGAAACCCACCTTGTAGCTGACACACAGAGGCACTTGGGGAATCTTGATGTAGATGAAAGAATTGTTCATAGCAGCTCTCTCCTTCATCTTATCGATGTCATCCACAGGATGCTGAGTGGAGAAAACACACACCAGTTTGTCTTTTTCTCTCCTTCCTGAACAGCTTCAGTTCAGAATTGACTCCCCACCTCTGGAGGCTTCCTGAATGACCTCCTGACCCCTGCCGTGCGGTTCAATCCCTGGGTGATGCTCTTACTGGGGCCCATGGCGCCCATGGTGTCCTCCGACAGCGGCCGGGGTTTGACTGGAATAGCTGCGACACACACACACACAAACACACACCGTATAAGTGTCAGCACCATGCCCTCTGCCTGACACTGCAGGCAACACCTAACACCACCACAGAGCCACTCTCTCACACACACACACACACACTCATGAGACCACAGTTCTCAAAAACACACGAGTAATTCAACACTGCGTATGGAGAAAATAGCAGCTGGTATTGATCGGTCTGCTGCAGGATCCACACAGTTAGGATCATGTTTGCTGGACAATAAATCGTCCTAATAATTATCACGATTAATGATAATATTGTGGTTTTGAGAGCATTTTCAAGTAACATATAGATAATGGCATGTATGTGCAAGTTCACGTTCTCAAACATCAATAAAATTTCATTTCGTAAAGAAAACAAAATGGAAGATATCTTAAGTATCCGAAATAAAACGACAACTAAAAACATAACGAAAATTAAAACAACTTAAAACCGAAACCATGAATAAAATGGATCATAAAGTCTCTGTAAACAAAACTGCCCTTCAAAAAATATTAATCATCAGAAAAAATGTGTCTTTTAATTAGGTAGATGAAAATATCTGGCTTTACCTCATTTTCTGACTTAGGCTTTTAATCAAACGTTAGATTGCACTTTATTACAAAACTATGCCGTTCTGAACATCAAGCACTTTCAAGGTCTTGATACATGAATCAAGCTCTTTCCAAATCTTAAAATTCAGGCATTATCAAGAATTTCAACTAGCCGTACTCTGTACAGAGATAAAAAAGGCCTTCATCACAAAACGACGTACCGGTAGTGACCATTCTGGACTTGTCTTCCTCATCTGTGACGTCTTCCTCTTCAACGTTTCGGCCCGGGAAGAAAAAGCCCATCATCCGTTTGAAGAACTGGTACATGAGCTGGATGGTGAGCGGCACCACGTTCACCTGATCACAGCAGAGAGGCTCAATCAAAGTAAAACTGCAGTAAAATGTGCTTCAGCAGCAGCAGCAGCAGCAGCAGCAGCAGCAGCATGACGCGATTCTGACCTCAAAGTGTTCCTTCACGGAGATTCCTCCCACCGGGGGGCGCACTTTGCTGAAGATGCGCAGGGCGAACTGTCGCCCGGACTGGCAGTTGCTCTGAGGTCGAAGCACAACCTGGAAAAATGAGACGAGGTCAGCGATGGTACAACGTGGCTCGGACGGGGTCGGAAAGGTGCGTCACGGAAACAGGTGGAGATGATGACGTGAACACGGTGGTGAGACATCAGGAACACATGCGGCTAGTTGCTTTCAACATGCGACAGTAAAACCTCCCAGAGGAGCTGCGGAGTGATCCCATCCAGGACAAAACAAGGTGGGTTCAAACACAGACATGTCTGTCTTCAGTACGTACCCTCACACGCTGCACGGAGGAAACCAGGCAGAAATACATTAACACACAGAGAAAACAGCAAAAGTAAAAAAACAAAAAACAATACAAGGTGTTCCAGTCAGACGTTTACATGCACTCATCACTGGCATGAATGCCGTTCATTTAATCTCTTATTTCTGCGTCGTACAACAGTGGAGAGTTAGTTTGAATGGTGCTACTTTCAAATGTGGCTCAAATGTATTCATACGGCTTTTCTCAACTAATTAGGAAGGCGCCGATCTAAAAATTCAGACCGATATCAGTATCTGATATAAACATTTTAAATATTTACAGATATTATACATTTATATATTTTACTACGCTTTCAACTTCTTGAGAGAAAAAAAAAATTCAAAAATCAAATTTACCTTGTAAGCTGCGTTTGGGAGCAGGTTGTTCATCGTGAACCACCCGAGCTCCAGCAGATGCTCGGCCGTGTCATCGGACTTGTTCAGCTACAAAGAACAGGAAGTGGATATTTAGTTCCTCTGTGACGTCTCGAATGCAGGAGATGGTGAATTTGAAACGTATCAGACAGACGGAGGTCAGACAGCTTCTACTCGCCTTGCTGTACATGAACCTCTGCAGCTCCAGCTCTGCGATGCCCAGCTGCCCGTCCTCTTCGGTCAGACACCAGCGAGCCTGAGCAAAGTAGATCTCCGTCCTGCGCACAACACCCACGTCTTCTGGTGGCTTTCGCAGCTCCAGCTTGTTTGCCCGCTGCAGCTGGAAATCTTTAAAACACCTAAAAACAACAGAGATGTTTTTCACTTCGAGCCATTTCCTGCTCGTTGTTAGAAAGGTCCATCGGTCCTGAGGAGAGACCTGATGAGGATGTTGAGCTCCTCGCTCTTCATCTGCATGTCATTCTTCTCCTGGTTCAGCTGGTTCTGCAGCCGCATGTTGATGTCCATCAGTTCGTCACTGTTCGCTTCGTCAGTTTGAGCCTAAAGGGAGGTGGAATTTTAAATGATTCACATTGCTTCAATTGCATTTCTCCTTTCTATTTATAGCACTACCAGAATAAAGTTGTAATATTACCAAAATAAAGTCAAATAAAGCGAGGCGGTGCGGCTCACCCTGATGTTGGAGTAGATCTGCTTCTCGAGGCGTCTGATCTGAGCGAGGTGCTGCCTCACCGCCTCCTGCAGGTGCAGGATGCTGCTGCGCTGCTCCTCGGGGTTGCTGGAGATCTCCAACTGGAAGCGAACCCGCTGCTTCTTCTCGCTGTGCTCCTGGAGAAGAACCGTAAACCGTCACAGGATGATGGAGAAAGGAGAGAGAGAGAGAAAAAAAAAAAAGAGATTCCCGGCTGGCTGGCGTTCCTGCCCACCTTGCGTCTGGGCTCCACGTGAAGCAGCAGGTTGTTGACGATGTCCAGGATCATGGCGTACTGAACCGGGTTCGTGGAAATCTCCAGGTCGTGGTGAATGAGAGTGAACGTTTCCACAGCACCTGAAAAGAAATAATTGAACGGATTTTTTGTTTTCCTTCAGTGTTCATGATTTCCATAATGCTTAAAATGCTGATGAAATCACACAATTTAATGTGCAAAATAAAATTCACAATGAAATGTGGAATTTCACAGAATAAGATGATATCTGCGATAAAGGAAGGATATAAAGTAGTTTCTGTGGTGTTTAGCGTCCTGATTATTATGGAAGTCTGCACAAGCTTTTGCTTTTTGTAGCTTTTTTTTTCATGTGATAAGTATTTTTATTGCGTTTTACTCTAAACCTTTTTTAAGAGGGACATTTTCTTTTATGTTAAAAATGGGATTCCCAGTTTTTTCACATAATGTTTGAGTTCAGTTCTTCAAAGGACTGAGAAGGAAACCCTTTTTACAATCTGGTAAAAATAACGTGTTGAACTGCAGCCATTTGTTTCATTTGTGAGTATCAGGTAATGTTGACCACTAGTTATTGGTCTGTCTAATTATATGCATTTTTTTGGGTTAATAAATATGGTTAAAAAAAAATAAAAAAAAATACAAAAATATTTGTAATGCTGGATTTGGAAAATAATAAAACTGGATTTCAGTGCTGCTCCTGTGATCACACACACCCGCCTGTTTTTTCAGCAGGTCCTCCTTCTCGTGGTTGTTCCTCATCTCTGGAGGCTTGATCTGCGTGGCCAGCTCCGGGTTGATGTCGTGGCTGTAGCTGATGTAGTGCATCCTGCAGCTGCAGCGCGAGATGATGCGCTGCACCTGCTGCGACTCGTTCACCTGCGCTGGCTGGTTCCAGTCTGCCAAACGTAAAATTCAACCGTCTGATACGAGCAGAATTAAATCTAATCAGAGAATACATGAGCTAAAAATGTGCTCTTCTTCTCACTCCTATTATTTACTGAATTTGGAAGATACTTTTGTAGCACAGTTAAGGATACACCAACCTGTTTTTTTATTTATTTTTTATTTACTTCCTGTACTTATATCTAAAGTTTATTATCGGGCGATAGCGAACAAAACAGAATAATAGTGCTGAATTGACTTAAAACATTTTTTTCTTTGTTGCAAACAGGCATAAATTTACTGAATTACTCATTTATTTGATAACTCTGCACCAAAACACAACTTTAACTTTTTCAATCAGTGCAGTATGTAGTAGAACAGCCAATGGAAAATAAATAGTAGATAAACTGAAACAACAGGCTGACCATTTTTTTCAAACATGTAAAAAATAAACTACATCAAACCTTCATTCAAATGGTTCAGAAAGTGCAATTAGGAATTCTAAATATAATGTAAAATAAATAAATAAATAAATAAAAAAAAGCCTGACATCGCTCAGAGCACAAAGAATTAGCCTGAATAGATTTTTTTTCTTCAACATTGGGACTGATACAGATATTAATAACTCGAAGCACAATCGAGTCTTCCTGTACCTGTAGTGGTGCTGACCATCCCTCCCACTGCCTGGCCGCTCTCCATCAGCTCCTGCACTGAGTCCAGGTTACGCTGCCTGTGCTCCTCAATGTTTTTCACCTCAACAAGAAAAACACAGATTAAAGATTCTGTCCAAAAATTTGTAATCCCAGCATTTTTGGAAGCAGTGCTTGTAACTTTAGCAGAATAAGCATATCCACTCCAATGATGCCCTTCAGCCACACGCCATTTACTTTTGCTCTTGAGAGCAGAGCCTACCTCCAGCCACAGCTGACGGTCCTCTTGCTCAGAGGGATTCAGCTCCATGGTGGCAAAGTACTGCATGCCGTCCAGCAGGCAGGTCCAGGTGGTCTTCTGCTTCAGCGTGTCGCTGTACCAGGTCGGGTGGTGCTCGCACTGCAGCAGCTGGGCCTTGGCTGCAGACACCAGCACACAGCCGGCTGTTTCTGTGCCGCGCAGCATCATCTAGGTGAAGACGATCACATTCAGACTGATGTTGTGGTAACGCTCAAGTCCGTCTCTGAGCTGGACAAGGTTTCATTAGATGAACTAAATATTCAGCAGGCCGGGCTTTTTAAAAGATCGATGATCGGCCAGAAAACTGCAATCGGAACACCTCTACCCAAAATATTTCCAAACTGGGTGCTGAAGTTTCAGTGGTTTGGATCCTGGATTTATAGAAATCTTGTAATCTTCAACCAACATGTGGTCATAAAACCAGTTCAATCAGTTCTGATAATAGGCTTAAAAGATCATAAACCGTGGCTCACTAGGTCAAAATGATGGAAATACTGTAATCAACACTAGTCTGCTTTATGGCTGCTTGTTGTTAAATGAAATAAAACATGAATTCATTTCATCTTTCATTGTTATTCCACACTTCACCAAACCTGGAAAATACTTTGGTCGCATCAGAGGCCTGTTAGAACCGTGATGGTTCCTGAACGCAGCATCAGAGCGATTACCTGACAGTTGACCAGCTCTATGAACCAGTTACGGTTGAACACGTCGTCGGTCTGACAGGCTGCGATGCCACACAGCTGGTCGCTCACTCCAGAGTCTTCCTCAGAAAACACCACAAACTTGTCCGTCTCCTCGATAAGCTTCTGCAACATCGACGTTCCTGCAAAACACCAAAGAAACAGATGTGGTTGAGCCGTTCCCGATCCCCATGATGGAGATCGTCGCCGTCACCGCAGCTGGGAGCGCCCACCTTCGTTTTGACTTTTCTCCACTCGACTGGCAGCGGGAATGACCGGAGTGACGAGAGCCGCGGTCGGGGAGTAGCTGGAGGGGGAACGCTTGAGTTTCTTTGTCTGCAGGTGTGTGTCGATCTTCAGACCCTTCAGAGCTTCGGTGGAGAGATTCCTCTTCAACACGGACGCCTTTTTGTAACCGTCGTACAGCCCGAAGGCGATGTTTCTGTTTATGGTCGTCCAGGACGCCCGCAGGTCCACCAGGCGCAGTTTGTGAGTGTAAGAGGCATTTGTTTCATCTGTGATGTTCACTTCCTGTCGGGAATCACAAACAAACAAAATAATTGTTTTTTTTTTCCCTCTTTCTGGCTACCAAGAATGAGTACTTATCGTATTGTTTGTCATTTATCGTGATACATGTCATGGTCAGAATTCTGGTTTATTGTTGTCGCAATAAATTCCAATTAATGAAGTAAAAAAAAAAAAAAAAACAACAAAAAAAACATCCACATTGTCTGTATTGTCACTTTTACTATTTTCTCCACTGTTGTTTATTGAAACACCAGTAAATAGCAATAAATCTGAAAATATCGTGTGCAGTTTAGTGATACAAATCACACTTCTTTGTGTGACCGGTGTCCTAAAAGAGCAAATTACAAAATGGGAATGTTTATCAAGAGCAGTGTTTCTGTTTTTGGGGCTATAATTGCTGTGACACACAATCACAGTCATACAATTTCCTATAAAAGACAGAATAATTCTCATCGTCACCTTTACTGGTATCACAGTAGTTTGGCAAAATAACATGATAAAAATTTAAGCCCTTCCCGGTTACCATGAAAACCAGAAACAAGCTCCAGCCATTACCTCCTCCATGCGGTTGCTCTGCCGCTGGTAGCTAAGCGACGACAGGCTGAGCAGGTGAGTCTTCTTCACCTGAGCGTTCATCTGGTGGTCAGCCGTCTCGTCCCAGGTGGAGGCCATCAGGTGAACCGTCACCAGAGACAGCTCACTCACCATCTGAGTCACGTTCCACTCAGAGATCAGCCTCCTCATCACAGTGCCAGCTGCAAAAGCAACACACAAGAGTTGGCTTTTAAATAAAAAAAAAAGGTAGATTTATGTGCAGAGTCTGAGAAAAAACAGAAAAGCTTTTTTTTTTTTTTTTTAAATCCCATGATGCTTTTTACCCTGTGGAATGAGTCTCTGAGTCCCACGAGTGAAGACGTGACCTTTGTTGCACTCCACTTGGACTCCTCTCTGCTGCGCAAAGGAAGCCCAGTAATGCACCTGAGGGATAAACAATACATGTTTATCAATACTACAGCCTGATTAAATGCAGATGTTTGAAACCTTTTTGTGGGTTTAAGCCTCTAAAAAACTAGTTATGGGCTCAGCTATCAAGAAGTCACATGAAACAGAAGTAAAAGTTAAGAATATTCTGGCTCTACAGCTAACTCATAGCAAAAAGCTTATCTGCAGAAGAAAGATGCAGGTTTATTAACATCCTTTGCTTGGATGGTTGGCAAGAAATGAATTATGAAGCTCTGTGTTTTTTAGATGAAGTGTAAGAAGACTACGGAAGTTTTCTGAACCCAGGTAAAGATGCAGTAGGTAACTTTCATAAAAAAATGTTTTTGTATATATTTCTGTCACCATGAGACAATTGTGAAAAAAGTTATTCCCTCTTCTTCCTCTATGTGGTCCTACTGCAGAAATACAACACTAGGTCCAAAACGACCAATCAGAGCCAGGGGGAGGGTCTTGGTGCTCCTGTTCGCACTGCTTAATACGCTGATGGCAAAGAGAAAACTTTCTGTTCCAGGAAAACTGTATCTGCTGTTATTGGTGGCCACACTAACCACCGAGCAGAGAACGGGGGAGGGTATGAGCAGCATGTAGACAAGGGTGACTGACAGCACTAAGACCTTCCTCTTGGTTTTGATTGGTTATTTCTGATCAAGTGGCGCTATCAAGAGAAGGCAGAAGAGCCACATTTTTTCACATATCTGTTTCATTCTATACTCTCATGACATGATGACAGTTCTAACAAATATATTATATATATATATATATATATATATATATATATATTAATAATCTCTTCACTGTACCCTCAACATTTATTTCAGTTCTTATCATCCTAGACTTGCTAAAGATTTTTCTGGCTCCTAATGAAGCAATGAAGTCTGAGGAATCTGTGTCATTATTGAATAAACGTTATCTTTCTTGTTCACATAAAACAAAGTCAGCATATCTGTTTACAGGTTGATCCAACTTGTTGTTTCACTGGTTTAAGCTCCCAGGCCTCTGGTAGAGGACCTGAGCTCAGAGGATGAAAGAGACCACCAACGGAGGGTGAGAAGGGAATTTTTTTTTATGTACTGTTTATAAAAGTTACATACCTTACATGCTTTAACCCCATGTGAGAACTGGTCCAGGTGTAAACATAACATTATGCAGTGTGTTTATTAATAAACACATTATGCAGTGTTTATTTCTAATTTAATTTAAAATGTTTAAAACATACCAGTACTTATTTTATGCATTTATGTGGCGCTAATTAATACTTTGAATTACGGCACTTGGGGCCATGAAGACTTTGTATCTAAAGAAGATTTTTAAGCACTTTGAAATTTTAAACACAAAGAATCAATTTGTTTTAAGCTAAATGAGCATATTTAGCTTAAAACAAAATTGATAACAAATTGCTAAATAATTTTTTCAAAATATTATCTGAAAAACGATCATTTCAACACTGAACAACAACCATCGTTATGGCGACTATCACCAAGCGGAAATCAATTCGGCCTGTTGAACTATAAAACACCGTTGTCGTCAGGCAGCTTTCGGAAAATAATAAAAACCTCACTTGCAGCTGAGGGAAGGCAGCAGTGTAGGACATCTGCTTGTAGTGCTGACCCAGCTTTTTGCGGATTGGCCTCAGGCTGTGGAAGAGCTTGCCTCTGCAGATCGGTCGAGACACGCTGGTCCAGGTGGCCCAGAAGTTCTGCATCCAGCGCAGGGTGCTGCTGTACAGCAAGATTCGAGGCTCGGGAGGTTCTAGAAGACAAGATGAATGCCGTCTTTTAACATGCCGTGGATTCATCTTTGAGGTCTGACAGTTCTGACACACACCAGTGGAGCAGTTCTGATTGAGGTCCATCGTGATGGAGAGGTTGAGGTTTTCAGAGCGAAAAGCTCTGTAGGAGTCGTGAGGCTGTCCCGAGGTCACATCCGCCATGTTCTCGGCGCAGCAGACCATCACTGCGTGGTGGTCATGGGGGTTGCCGTGGCAAAGCCACTGAAGATCAAGGGTCATACAGAGGTTGGGCAAGTGCAGGAAACGGATATCGTCATACCTGGAGTGGAAAGTGGGGATTTTCTTGGTTAAAATCTCATCTATGAATGTGGAAACAGATTTCATTCCAAGTGTTGGTGCTTACTTTGATGCCGTCCGGACGTTTACGTCCAAATTCCCTTTAAACACAAACTCCCCAGGATTCCAGTCGAAGTTCAGCTTGGTCCATTCCCAGTGCAAGTTCTCGGTTGTGTTGTACGGATCCTGGAAGAACCCAAACACCGATTGAGTTAAACAGAAACACTCAAAACAATAGAAAGAATTGAGGAAATATTCAAAAACATATAAATAATCTCAACGACATAAATAGAATCAAGCAAAGACATAAAGAAGTTGCTTCACCTCGGTAGCCAGCTGATGCAGGTTGGCGTGCTCGATGTTCATGACCCAGTGTCCGTGCAGGAGCAGACGGCTTTTGTCCCACCAGGCCAGAGGGGGAGACGGATCGGCCGTGGGTTTGGTCAGCAGATCTACCGACTGCCCAATCAGCGTCCAGGCAGGGTCCCAACATGGCCCCCATACGATGGTATACAGAGAGATATTGGCTGCAGAGAGAGCGACTTCATCAGAACTGGAGGAAAACGTTACGGCATCATTCTGCGCTGGCCATGAATTTCCTAGCAATATATTTAATAATTATGTATATTAAATATATCTTATTACCCTTTCGACAATGAAAAAAAAAAAAAAAAAACCCCAGCAAAAACATGAAAACTATACTGGTTTTTAATATCAGTCCCATTTTACACATGGGATTAAAGAACAGATGTGTAAAAATGACTAACATTGTAACAGTATAACTCATGGTGTTTATTTAGCTTCTGATTAACTCCACGCATCAAATATTAAATAACTAAATATAATAACTTTCTTAATCAATGTGTTACAATATTAGTAATGAATGTTCCTCTGCTATAAATAAAAGGAATTAGATCATATTATATATTTTAGCAGTGATGGGGACACCTTCACCGATGCGCTAATAGCACAGCTAATTCTTTTGTTTAGCGCTTTAACATTTTTGCTAACTTTGAAAACTTTTAGCGCACTTATCTGCTGCTAAATTAATTTTTCTGAATGACTTCTAAAGCACTGAATTACTTGACAGTTATCAAAACTTTCCATTGAAAAAAGGTTTGATGTCTGTGTTGAAGTTTTGATTACTGACAGTTAAGAACTCTTCCGAGTTGTTAGACATTTATGGTCAATTAGCCAAAATTAGCAACAGAGTTAGCAACTGAAACCTTGAGGGAAAAGGTCTGTTACAAAGTATCACTGTGAGATACAACCACACAGTGAGGTGTGCAATGACCACTTTGACCCTGCAGAGGGCGACACATGCCGTCAACACATTGTTGAATTTAGCGCTATAGCAATAGCTTCTGCTAAATACCAACAACACTGTTGAATTTAGTGTTGAATACCATGTTGATTAGTGCTATTGCATCTATTGTTCATGATTAGTGGTTTACGGTTAGCGTAGCTAGCTTTTTAATTAGTGGTGCGCACTGTTGCATTTAGATTAAAATTCTTGTGGAAAAAAAAAACCTGTTAGTTTTATCATCATCATACAGTGAGAATATAATCAGTCTATGCCTACAACCGACTAAATTAAAACAATGCTGTCAAAGTTTGGACAGTGAGAATTAATTTTGCTACAGGATTTTACAATATTTTCTCTTTGATATAAAAATAATTGAATAATTTTAGCAGGATCTACAAAAATGTGCAGAACTTACATTTGAAATCATAGTAGAACTTGAGTGGAGGCATGTTTCTGTGGACCGTCACATCTCCCCACAGCGCTCCGAGCGGGACGGTCTGCTTGCGACGAGCCCTCGCCTGACCATCCTGCTCCGTCCCGATCAGACGTCCCGACAGCTCCCAGTCCCGGATCTCAAACAGGTAGCGCGGATAATCTCGAATTCTCACTGACAACATAACATGTTTGAAAAATTAGACATCACCTTAAAATATTTTGATTTAATTTTCTATTTTTTTTTTTAAATGATAGACTTACCCAAAAAAGCGCTTAGCTTAAACTTGACAGCACGACACCACTGAACCACCAGGGGGAGCCCGTCTCGGGGGAAGGGACTGATCCTGTCGATGTCTCTCAGTTGCTCTCTGACTTTCTCCGGACCGTGTAAACACTGATCGGCCAGGGCGATGAGCTCCATGTCCGACACGGTCCAGGTCAGCAGAGACTTCCTCATGGGAGTGTTGGCATAGAGTCGGCGCGAGCGCTGGATGTAGATCTCTATGTGCTTCTTCTCCAGCGAGCTGTACAGCTCCTCTATCTTTCTGGCAGGCAGAAGTTCTCCGTGCTGCTTCCTGAGTTCTGCCACCTTCTTGTCCAGAAGCTGCAGGCGCTTGGCGCTCTCTTTGCTCTCATCCTTCATCAGCTCGTAGTTGTCCCTCAGCTTGATTTCGAAGACGTCATCCAGGAAGACGAAGGAGAACTGGCTGATTTTGAACACGAGATCGGGAGGCAGCCGTTGCTCGGACGGCGGCGGGCTCTGAGGGAGGTGGAGAGTCTTCAGCCACTTCTGCACGCCGATGGCCATGTCGAAGGTTTTGGAGAAGTTGTACTGGTAGGGGAACTCCACGGACAGAGACGGGCAGGTGAGGACCCAGACTCGGTTGTGGGGAGTGGCTAGGAACGGGAAGGTGTCCCTGTGCAGCTGCATCTCGGTGAGCTCGTCGTGAGTCTCCACGTCCAGCTCGTTGAAGGAGACGATGTTGTTGCCGTCGAAGTTGAAGACGAGCAGAGGGGAGCGTATGTGTATGGAGCCAGCGTGCTTTGAAAGGGAGAAGGCCTTGGTGTGCAGCAGGATGTAGTTCTTCTCGCTGACATGGGCTGTCAAGCGGGTGGAACCCATTTCCAAGCGTACGGAGAAGCTTCTGGTCTGACCCAGCATGGCGTTTCTGTTCTCTTCCTGTTCGCCACGGAGCATACGCCAACAGGCCTGAGCTTCGGTCATGTGCTGGAACAAGACCATGTGGTCTGGTGGAGCCCAGTCTACAGCCAGCTCCTCTTCGCTCTGAACCTGTACAGACATGGAAGTTCAACCATCCATACCCTGTTCGTTCTATCTGTATTCAGCAGTAACAAACTTGAGTTATTCATGCGGCTTCTGTGATTTAAAAGGAAGAATTTCAATCCACAGCGCAAAACAAGTCCAAAATGTAACAATGACATCCAACATAGCTTTATTTCCAGATTGTCTGATAGAAGTAACAGCTAAGAACTAAGTCAAGTCATGTGGAAATGTGTAACTGGAATGTGTTTTGCATGAATTTAACTGATTAAGCTGTTTAGTGCATGGGAGACGAGAGACAAAGAGTTCCAGTCACAAAAAAACTAAAACCAATGATTCTGTCACAGCGACTGGGCCTTATAATACATGGCAAATAATGGTGTACTGACATATAAAACTCACAAGTAGAGAAAAAAATACTGACTTCCCCCAGTTTAGAAACCAAACTGGGGGAAATAAATTGGCCTCAGAAAACTAGCCTCGTTTCTGGAAAGTGGTGTGGAAAACGCATTGTTAGAAACCTGCGGCTACCTGTAAGCTGTGTGTGGTGACGTGGTACCAGACGGTTATTGCGGTGAGTTTGAGTACGGGGTTGAGGGTCTGGGCGGCGGGGCAGCACGCTTCCATGTTCTCAGTGAGAGTTTTCACCAGAGACAAGCTCATCTCCTGCAGAGACACTCTGGAGCTCTCTGCAGAGCTCAGGATGCTGACGGCGTCCATACGTAGAGACACGGCTCCTGAAACACAACACACTCCCCGTCAGATGAGATCTCTGATATCTGTCTGGGAAACGGTTGAAATTTGAGTCGAATTATAACATTTAAGCAATAAACGGGTTTTTCAAAGATGAGATTTGTTTTTCCTGTTTGCTGATTGCTGGATTTGACAAATTTGCCCACAACTGGTTAACTCCAGCATGTCCTTCATGAAATCTACCTTTTGGAGCATCAATCCTTCAAGCTCTGATAGACAACTTTGCTTGATATTCTGCTGCTTGATCGTCTTTTAGTCAAGAGAAAAAAAAAATAATTTTTAGTTTTTCACATCCACAAACCTACATCCCTTTAAAAAAATAAAAGAATGAGAAATTAAATTCTTGAGTTTATTTACAAAACTTGTTCTTACTGAACGTAACAAAAGCTTCTACTCAGGTGGCAGGAAACTATTCAAATAATCTGCCTCTGGAATCAGCTACATCATCGTCTGAATTTGAACTACTATTCATTTCAGATATACAAACATCTCGTTGTAAATGCTTTTATCTGGAGCAGCTGCTGCAGTAGATGTAATAATTTCACACTCATTTTTTCCTAACTTTGCTCTTTTATTCGTTTTAAGCTGCTATTTGTAATGACCAGGATAATATTGCAAAAAAAAGATTTAAATGGGGGGAAAAACATAACTATTTAATCTACTGGTTAATTAAATGTTGAAAATACAAATAAATAAAACCTAAATCTTGAGTTTAGTTATGTATTTTCAAAAGAAGAAATAAGGTTAAAAAAGTTCCATTAAATTACATTTTTCTAAAATGTGTTGTCTTTTTAAATCTATCCGTAAAGTATTTTTTTTTAGGTTTTTCCCATGAGACCAACAGTGATGAAGAAATCAGGTTTATTTCAGATTATTCCAGCATTTACCTCCTCAGCAGAAGCAAGGTAGATATTCTAATATTATTCCAACAAAGTGAGTAATTTAAGTTTCACAGTGACAGAAAAGTGATCAAAAGCTAGAAATGTGGCCTCTCCCACCCCAAAAAAGCTCATTTGAATCAACTTTTATCTGGTTTATGGTTTTAAAATGAAAGGACCTCACACTTTTTTCCCCAGTATTTTACAAAGAATCCTACCTGAGTAACGTTAAACATCTGACTCCGACTGTTTTCCTCAAAGAAGCTTCTTCTTACCTGTCACATTGGAGACTGTGAATACATTGACATCGTTCAGACAGCAGTCCAGTTTAAAAAGCAGGCCGGGCTGTGAGGAGGAGTGGCCCGACTTGACGACTTCGTCTCCAGAGGGAGAGTCGGGCGTCACGTCCGGCTGGTGAGGCTCAGGGTCAGCGGAAACCCGCAGGAGGGACAGGAGGCGAGAGAGGCAGAGCGCGCAGGTCTCCGACAGCTCCACCTGCAGACCCTTCAGGCTGGACTCCACGTTCAGGCTGGGAGGCTGGCTGCTGCAGGCGGACTGGGGTCGGTTCAAACTCCCCTGGAGCACAAAAAGGGAGAATATTCATGACTAAAACCAGACTTTTTCTACTCAAACAAAAGTTGTATATTTTCTTTTTTTTTTTAAAACAAACCTTCTGTTTGAAATTGACTTTGCATAACAGTAATTGTTCAAATTCAGCCTTTTATCACTTTTACTGCAGGTTAATGCTCAATTTTGGAAATGAACTCAATTTTAGTAGACTTTTTGAGAAACCTCTAAATACAGCAAGGCTGCTGCTAATGCTTCCAGCAACAAAGTCAGAAAAATTCATCTTTCCAGGACGTTGCAATACTTGTTTTGACTGTTGTGGCCTGAAAATGACTGATTTTGCGACACCTTTTTCAAATTTAAGCTTGATTTTTGCCATAAAATGGTCTTACAAAAAAGTCCCCAACCGTCCCCAAAAAAGTTTAGTTTAACTTGGTTGATATTTAAAGTTTAAACTCCAAACAACATTTTCCAAACAACCTTCTTGAAATCCCTTAATACAAATAAAATCATCAAAGTGCAAAAGAAGAATTTTATATTGGTCATTCAAGTTAACAAATTGCTTACATAGTATAAGCAAAACTTACAAAACACCTCAAAATGGTTTTTGAAAAAATAAATAGAAAAATTAAAGACAAAAGTTATTGTTTAGGGTCTCGCATGCTTTCGTCTTACAGGTTTGGCTTTCAAGAGACTTTTGAAACAGGAAGTTAAATTAGAAGGGGACAAAGGTACGGGTCAACATTCAGCTGAGTGCAGTGACTGGAAATACAGAAAATGTTAACGTTTGCAGATAAGTTGTGATGAAAATCACAAGTCTGTGCAAAATTTGCAAATAACGAATGAATTTGTATTAATAGAATATCATAACTTCCTGGAGGGACTGAAAAATGAAACTACTATTTTGTGAGCGTTTATTAAGTTGTATCACTATGTTTTTTAACCTAAAGAGTAAAGCCTAAACATGTCTCCAAAAAGCAAAGTAGACACAAGGAGAAGACAAAAAAAAAAGAAGAGGGAAACGCAAAGAAGTAAACGCCTCGAATTACAAAAGTCTGAATAATTACAAAGCACAAGCACTGATGAGAAGTGAGGATTTATGTATTCCTACCTGGAGACTTAAGGTGTCTAGAATTAACGCTTCGCCCCACACGTGTTTACCCGGCGGGTGAGGAGCCTGCTGGATGTGAGAGCCTTGACCCACTCTCCACCAGAAGCTGTCCAGGGTCAGCGAGGCCCGCTGGTGCAAGTTCTGAGAATCCGAGCTGTCGTTGTCAACCTTCAGGTCGAGAAGATGCTGCAGTTCTGTAAAAATAAATACACAAGTGAGAGCAGGTCTATCAGAATGCTATGAATTTCAGGTTACTGTGTGCAGAACAATGGTGTACTGGTGTTCCACAGGGAACGGTTCTTGGTCCTCTGCTGTACATAAATGACTTTAATCCAATTTAAATTTCTGATCTCATATGTTCTTTATCAGGCAGGGTTTCAGTTTTTTTTTTTGCAAAAAAAAAAAAAAAAAGAAAACAGGCAAACTTTTCAGTCTCTAAAGATGTAAACCTGGTAGAAAACTAAACCATGTATCATTTTTTCCTCCACTTCACAGGAAAAATGTCAGTTTACTACAAAATTCCTGTTTAACGCATAAAGGTTTGTGGGTGTAAAGAGGCAAAACGTGAAAAGGAGGTTGTTTGGGGTTATAAAAAACAGTGTTAATAGCAGCAATATACCGTCTCAGTAGTGAAAATGAAAGCCATATGACAATCACATGCTGCGCTGCGTGAGCGGAACAGACCTGCGTTAGCAGCGATGAAGCCCAGAGCGAAGGGCGTGGTGTCCCCCAGCTGCACGGACACGTTGACGTTGGACACGGAGGACGAGATCATCACGGGGGCGTCCAAGTGGGGAAGACGCCTGAGGAAGATCAGGGTGGGAAAATAATCTAACGGACTATGCAAAATGAAAGGGTAATGGGATAAACAACAGAGCAAACGATGCAAAAAAAACAAAACATGGATAAGGAAAAAGAAGGTTGTTTAATAAATGTCAAGAGATCAAATAAAAAACCCGGGAATGTTAATTATCGTTGGCAGCTTGCCTCTTTCTGTGGGCTTCCTTCCTGTGGAGCAGCTGTTGCCAGGGGAACAGATTCAACCAATGGGAGAACTCTTGGTGGCGATAGTGCACGATGCAGGTGTTGACTATGAACGATCCTGAGATGTCAATGGACGTAACCTGATGGGACAAAAGCCGTTTTAAAGGCGGAGTAACCCAACGATCAAGACAAACGCAGAGAGTCAGACGTCTCGTCACCTGCAGGAACGTCTTCAGCGTGTTCACGCAAAGGATCCTCTGCCTGCTCTGAGAAAGGAGAAGTCCATCTGACAATAAACAACAAAAATAAACATGTTACTTATTGCTTTTTTACAATTTATGTCCCCGTAGAGCGCTGGAAGGCCAGCTGACCCTCCAGGATGAGCTCCAGGCTGCTCTGAGGAAAGCTCAGCTCAGGAGTGAAGCTCTTCAGGGGATGCTGCTCGTCGTCACGTCCGTAACTCATCTTCAAAGATTTCAGCGTCCAATTCAGGTGTCTGTATATTCCCCAAAAAAAGAAGAAAAAAGAAAGTTTTATTGATCAGAAAACTGATTTAGATTCTGATAAAAGGTACCGAGGCGTAAGCTCCTGTAATTTGACGCTGACTCGCCTCTTCTGGCTCTGCATGGACAGGGTCACGTTTGTGTTGTCGAACTCCATGTTGACGTTGTGGGGGAGCAGCTGATGGAACCGTTCCACCGTCTCGGTGCGGATGAATTCAGGGTTGTCGCACTCTGATAGGAAACGGGATCGGGTTTAAATAAATAAAAAAATAATAATAATAGTCACGAGGAGCATCTAAACGGAACATCTGATAAGCAAATGAGGAGGAGTGAAATATTAAACCGTGTGATACATGAACTAGATTATTAATCAACTGAATGTTGGTTAGAGTTACAAGATGTTAAATTATGCATATCATATCGAGTTGGTTAAAAAGTATTCGTACCGTTTAAACTGACTTACATTTAGTCACGTTACAACCGGTAACTTTAATGTATTTATTTGGTATTTTCTCTTTTCAAAGCAGAAAGTACTGCATTACTGTGAAGTAGGAGAATTTTTTTTTACAAATAAAATTGTGAAACAAGTGACGTACACATGCAGTTAGTTTCCTTTACTAAAGGTAAACATATGCCTTTAGATTAGATTTGATCACCACTAGCATTTTCTAGCTTCTGCTTTTGCTAATCAAATAGATAAACTTAAATTAATGTACGTTGTTTCGGTTTTTTCTCCCAACTGTAGCTGTAAAGTTGAGCCTTTCCTGCTGTTGCATTTTATACATAGAAGTATAAAATGTAACAAATTCACCCCTTAAAAGACGCCTGTGTATGTAAACAAAGAAAAATCTGCAAAGCGTGTCTTCGTTTTTATCCCATTTTAAACCATTTCCATCAAACATGCATTTAATCTGAGCATTTGTGTTGATTTCAGCCATTAAAGCAGCAGATGTCAGCTTGACCTTGTGAAGAAATGATCTCTGTCCTCAGCCCGGTTAAAAATATCTCAGAAAACATCCAAGAGTTTCAGAAGACAAGATGTATCGACCTCCAATAACAAGTCCAGAATGACGGAAACTCATTTAATTCACCAATGAATTAAATATGTCCTGGATCCTGGTCATCATTTTTTGCACACATTAGAAAATGTTTGTGTATTAAGATGTAAAACAAATTTTAAGGGTGTTTATGCATTTTTTTGTTCAGTGGTATTATTTTGATTGTCTGTGGCTTTTATTTGCATTTTATTTATGGTTTTTGGTTGTTGCGTTTCATTTTGGACATTTAAAATATCTTCAATTAATTTCTGTAAAGCACTTTGTATTGCCTTGTTGTTGAAAATGTGCTATATAAATAAAATTACCTTTCACCTTTACCTTCCAGTTGCAGCCAGAAGTGTTATTTACAAAATTAAAATTTATTAGTATTTCAGAGGGCAAACGTGCATTATTGCACCATCATCAATGTATTAATTGAAATGGTCTCAAAACAACAATATTATTGTTTATCTCAATCATTTCTGGGGCCATTTATTGTCCAGGAAAATTTGTTATGACCAGCCTAAATGCGAATTTAAAAAAGAATCATTGATGGAAACATGCACAGCGACTGATTTTGACATCTTCTAAGAGCAAAAGATGTGTTTAATTTCCCAAATTTAAAGAAATCAGGGCTGGTTTATTAACTGGCCTACTCATCGGTGCGTCTCCTACTGAACCCACTGTGACGTCCACCCATAGATGCCCATTTAGCATTTTAGAAAAATAAAAATAAAAACAGCACACACCTTGCTCACCAGATACAGCAGGGTCTATTTTCTTCTGGGACTTTGGCGACATCAGGAGCTGGCTGAGGAACAGGCCCTCATGCAGCTCTGCTGTGAGCGTCCTCACATTGAGGGACAGACAGCCTGGCCTCATCTCCGGCAGGGCCACGTCCCCCGACAGCAGCAGGCTGAGGGCCAGCTCAGCCAAACATATATCCTACAGGAAACAGATCATCACTGACACTCGCTCAATTAAGACCTTAAATTTAAAAAAACAACAACAAAAAAAACAAAAAACAAAAAAAAAAAACAGCATAAAGAAATAAATAAAAACTCACCAACTGGCTGCTTTTGAGCACTTTACTACTTAGTTGCCCCACTGAGAAGTCCCAGGCCAACCTTTTAGAAAATAAATAAAATTTATTTTGTAATTTTTACTTTTTCCCCCCTCCCCCCACTGTTTTGAATCTTATCAGTAACAGAAACGGGAAAAATCCTCACCTTTTACTTTGATGGTCGAGTAACAGGGTGATGCCTGTGACCGTCATGTGCCACAGCGACTCGGGGAGAGCCAGGTTCAGCACCATCACGTTGACTGAGCTGACGTGGAAGGACAGCAGCTGGAGAAAAAAAAAAACAGAGGAAAGCGACAAAGCTAAGTGGCAGCGACCCCTGAAGGGAAAAAGCCAAAAGAAGAAGGAGAAGAAGAAGAAGAAGTCAGATGGACGTAGGCCGTCTTCATACCTGGGACAGAAAGCGGAGTGTTTTGGGGTTGACTGGAGTCTTCTTTGTCTTTCTTCCATGACCGGTCTTCAGCAGCGGGCCCAGCGGTACCTGAAGGTCAAACCTGACTCGGGTGTCACCGACGCACAACGCTAAGTATCGCCTGAAGACAAACAATGAGCTCAATCTGATGCAGTTATTTTTTAGTAGTTAAAATAATAAATTTAAATTTTTTTTTTTTTGCTGTAAAGTCACAAAAACAGAACACGGCAACTTACGGTAAGTCCTGGTTCAGAAGTCTACTTGACAACCAAATCCTGTCGATTTCCTGACCAGAGAAAATGAGAATCGCAATATAAGTTAAGCAATTTCCCAATAAAGCATTTTCTATTTTATTCTATAGCATGTTTGCGATGGCTTAGCTTGGTATTTACTACACTGGTGCAGCTCAAGTAATTAGAAAATAACTGAAAAATCTGAAAAGTTTGACTGATTTAGTTTGAAAAGTGGAACATATCAATTCATCACACAGAATGGATATTTCAAACATTAATTTTTGTTTATTTTTCCTGATTACAGCTAACAGCTAATTTGCAAAGAGAGTCATTGACACCTTTTACAAATAAGTCAGTCACAACAAAATAAATTCCCCTTCCAAGCATATAAATGGAAAGTAAGTGGAAGGAAAAAATGAAAAAGAAAAGGAAACATTTTCATTTTAAACTGTAATGGAATAAAATAAACTAATGAAAAATAACTGTCTGGACAATGACTAGAGCCAATGCTTCAAGAGCCTAAAATCACAGACTAGTTTGTATTTCTATCTATGAGGTTTGTCAACAGAAACGACACAATGAAGATGAGCTGGCATTAACTAATTTTCTGAAAAAAACTCATTGAATGTAAGATTTAACGAGTAAAATTAACCAGAGCTGCAACTAACCATTTTTGGTAATTGATTAATTGAATAAAACATTTGGCACATTCTGTAGATTTTACACATATTAGAAATACAGTAAAAATGCAAACAAACAAATAATTAAATTCCTTTTTAATTTTTTTTTCCCCATCTTAAGTGCAAAATGTATATATTTTTATGCAGTTTTGGCGTAATTACTGTTCAGAGTAAATTGTTATTTTAGCAAATTGTCTGTTTTTGAGTCTGCACACTCTTGCTAACAATTAATTAATTGTTAAATTAGTTGATGATTAATTCAATGATCAATTTATCATGATTAATTGTGTTAACCTAAAATTAACAATAGCAAGTTGTATGTAATATTATATCTGTATGACAGAGCATAACCTTTTTGGATTTATAAGTGAAATAAACCAACTCTTCAATAATTGCTTTAACTTAATGAGATTCACCTACATTCCTGTCAGGATACCGGTCACAATTCATGAGATAAATCTCATGTTTTTCTTACCAGAGTGTGCTGGGGGTGAAACTGGATACTGACTCCTTTGACGGAAAACAGCCCCACTGATTTGATCTTCAGCTCTGCGTTCAGCGTAGCCCGGAAGAATCGGACTGCCAAGGTGCAGAACAGCCATCTAAAAAACCAACATCCACACTGTTAGAGCCAGCTCTTTCCAGTTTTAACAGTGAAAACATGGCAGGGCTCACCTGAACAGGAAACGTAACAGCACAACCCCCAACAGGAGGATTAGAAGAGAGGATATTAGGAGGAGAGACATTGTTCACACCCAAATGTTGGACATTGAGTGTGGCTGCCCTCTTATCTATCAGCTGCTGTCAAAGAGAAAGACATAACGGTGTCATTAGCCGAAAGTCTGCAAAGTGGACACACAAGTCGTCACCGTCACCGCGACTCAATGAATACAAGTTCTCCAAAGATTTAGTGGCAGGTTTACATTGAGGAATAGCCACACTGTGCTAATATTGCTAAAGTAGTTATAGAGAGGAATGCCACATAGCACATAAACTTTGAGAAGTTAGCTAATGACGTGGAAACATTTACCGAAACCTACTGCCTGTACACTAGTTAGTAAAATAAAGAAACGCAAGTTAGTAACTCGAGGTGACAGCTTTGAAACATACCATCAGCACAGGAAACAGTTAAAACCACTTTTTTCGCCGCGTCACCCCAAAGTAAAATCAATAGCAAAGCAGAGCTAACGAGTTAGCGTGCTAACGCTACCGCTAGCAGTAACAGAACAGCTGCGAGTCTAAAAAAGAACAAATTAGCGTTGCTTTTAAGAACCGCTGGAGATTTTTTGTGGTCTGCGCTGGCTGAAAGTCTTTGATTAGCGTGCTTACCCACCCTGACACGTTAAAGCAGCGGGCTGCCCCTGCATAATGCCGCAGAGAGAGCGGTTTTACTGACAGATGACTGCTCAGGCAGGCAGGGTAAACACAGTTCAGCCCTACTCTGCTCTGCTAAGCTGGCAGGACACTTGAGACGATGCAGGAAATTTCTCACGGATATATATTTTTTCTTTTTTATAAAATGCTAATCAGGAATATTCTATTCAATTAGTCATTTCAAACTTATTTAAAAAGAAAATACATAAAAAAAAATAGTACAAAAAAATAAGTTACATTTTTAACAAAGCATAAGTTCAGGGCAACTCAGACTTTTAATATAGACAGCATTGAATTCCAATCAGAATACCTTACAAAGGTACTTTTCGCCCTTCCGCCATACTTTGTATGAAAGGTTAGTCATTTACAGAATCACAAAAACAGCACAATCAAATGACAAAATATCTGAGTCCTTTGGGGAATTTCTCTTCCGGTTTTCAGGGGCGACTCCAGAGAATTTTCATAGGGGTGGCGAGACCATGCCAGAATTTTTTTATTTATACAAATGAAATCATACAATTTTAAATTTCATACATAATAATTTATAAGTTTCATATATAGGTTATAAAAAAATAGCAAACAGGACATATAACTGGTTTATTTAATCTTATTTTATTTTTGGGATATCAAACTGACAAGCTAATTACAAACGTACACCACAATCAGGTTTTTATTCATATCTTCTTTTTTCAGGAAATTGACTTCCTGTGAAAGCAGAACTGAAATGACATTATAAAACATTTTTCTCTACAGGTTCGGAATCTCATCACTGTTGGTCCGCAGTTATCGCCACAGAACGTCTTCGTCTTAGGCTGCGGGCTTTTGCATTTTGTTTTTGGCAAACCACTCATTGCTTTTATCTTCCGCCATAGCCTAAAAAAACAAGAGGAAAACAGAAAAATCACAGTAAACAACCAAAAATGTAAACTGCTTAGCCTAAAGAGAGAGATTTGAAATAATGCCAACCTTATCAAGCAGTTCGTTTCCTCTGGGATCCACAGCAGACAGCTGCCTGAACGCCTCATCTCCCACAAAACAAATTTCATGCCCATCCTAAAATAATAATAATAATAATAATAAAACATGGTTGTGATGCACCTTGATTATTATGTAAAAAATTGCAACATTATTTGAATTAAAAAAAAAAGAAAAAGAAAAAAAAGACAACTTACGGGGTCGGCTAAAATAACAACTTCTACCGTGGCTTTCCCAGGGGTGTCCAGGCTGACCAGTGGGTTGAGAATTGTTTCTTTTTCCTTTTTCATCAAGGCTTCAATATCGGGCAGCTGCAAAAACGGAAAAAGCTTGTCACGTTTCTTCAAAAGAACTAATCCGGAGATGTTCCAAGAAAGCATAGCTTGCCTGCTCTCGTGGACAAGAAAACGCGATTCTCCCAAATGCCGTTCCATGATCGACCTTCCCACCAGTATCCCGAAGCTCGAGCTTACACTGAACAAATACAAACAAATGTAGACATACCAAGCCAAACTAGTAATATATATGTCTTTATTGTTCATTAGTAACTCACTTGAGAGTCAGAGTAACCCAACAGCACTGTGTTTTTGTCCTGACTCTTGTCCATCACCGTCATTCCCAACAGAGTGGCCCAGTAGCGAGTGGATCTTTGGAGGTCCGACACGCCGAGGCAAACCTTCTGGACAGGATCTGCAGACAAACGATCAATGATTATAGATATTGGATAATTGAAAGTGATAAAACAGGGTACAGTTCTGAAGGTGGACAGACACAATCTGACTAATTTGCATGTTATTCAGGTCCGTCGTTTCCTTACAGAAACTAGAGTGCAAGACGATTCACATTGTTCTAAAATCTGAAAACAGAAATCAATTTTAGCTTAGTTCTCATCAGAAAGCATTTCATGGAGGCAGTTGTGATACATATTTTTAACTTTTCCATACATTATCCAGAATTTACAGGTGTTTCACCAGAAGAAAATATGTAAATATTAAAAATACAACATGCCTTTATGAAGACCTTTTGCTACAGGGGCCAGGCTTTATACATATGGAACCTTTAAAAACTACAAACTGTAAGGATGGCTGGATAGATGACAGAGCTTTTAATGTTCGGTTAATGTCCTGTTTTGTGCTTATAATGTTTTTATGTCCATTGCAACATATTGAAATGTTTTTTTTACTCATTATGTTTGTATTCTGTAATTTTGCTTGATTCCTATAAAGCAGGGGTGTCAAACTCCAGTCCTCAAGGGCCGGTGTCCTGCAACTTTTAGATGAGCCTCTGCTGCACCACACCTGAATAGAATAAACCATTTCATTCCAGCGTTTTGAACCTCTGGCACATCTAAAAACTGGAGGACAGCGGCCCTTGAGGACTGGAGTTTGACACCTGTGCTATAAAGTGTCTTTAAAAAGCCGAACACAAATTACATTTATTATTATTCGTGGTCAGGGGTCAGCAACCTTTTCCATGCCAATGCTGCTGGAAAATAAACACTCACCTTGAGCAACAACAAAAAAAAATGTTTTATAAATATATAATACATAAAATGTTTTATGTAAACCAAGAAATTTAAGCTAAAATTTATTTCCATTTTCAGATTTTAGAACAAAATAAATGGTCTATTCTAAAATAAAAAAAAACTTTTGTAGAATGGGGAGAGTTCCTTTCATAAATATGGAAAACAAAGAAAGATAGGTCACACAGAATGAAGCTAATGAAGCTCTAAAAGCATGATAGATAGGTGGGCAGAGAGAAAGAAAGAAAAAGAAAAGCATGCAACTTTTTAAAGAATGTGATCAGAAATAAACTCTGGATAAACAAAGAGCCACAATAGGGAGAAGAGGAGGGGGTAGATCATTTTAAAGCTGAAGCAGGAGACGTTCACCATGAGAAGGCTGTTGTTTGTCTATAATGTAGAAAGGATATCCTCCAGGAGCCTGGGTTAAATACACAGCTTCCTCCACCTGAGTCAGGGGCCACCCAAGGCGCTTGGCGTTGCTCACTGCTTGGCTGGACTGCAGGGTGAGGCCCTAAACACAGAAATGTCTTCACTGTTGCTGCTTCATCCCACAACACAGATTGCCCTTCATGATGTGTCCAAAATCCACTTTCACCCACCAAAAAGTCGTTGCCCAGTTGATACTCTCCCACCCCGTAGTTGTATGTGAGCTCCGCCACAAAGTGGTCGTCCTCTGGACCAAAGCCAACCATTGTCTTGCTCCATTTTCCGTCATAGGGCCTGAAAGATTTAAATATGAATAATTATTAGCCCTGTGGGGACGAAGTGCACGCAGATTGGTGTCATTACCCGTTGCAAGTTGCTTTGCACCCTTCCTCGAACTCTTCGTGTCGCAAAATCTGAAGGGAAAATAGAAGAAATGTCAATGTAACTGAAGAGGATTCATAACAAAAAATGCAACTTCGCATCCTCAACTAAAGAGGAACTTTGTAGGGATTGTGCAAAAATAATCATACTCGTCAAAACATCTTAAGAGAATACTGAACAGAACAACTGATGTTAAATTTGGAAGCTATGTTCAGTTCAGATCGACTACCTTCATGCCCAGGACGTCCCGGTAGAACGTGGCAGTTGCAGCTCGGTCCCCGACTTTAAAAACAAAATGTAAAGCTCGCCTCAAAGCCATGATTGCTGTTCCTTTGCGCAGAGCTCGATTAAGCTTCCTGAATGATCGATTTCTCCGTCGCTAAATGGAAATGTTGCGTTCCAATTACCTCGGATTTTTCACTAACTGTAAGCAATACCGCCTCACCAAAAATAAATAAATAAATAAAAAATGTTGAAACATTTAAACTGTAATGCAACGTATGATTACGCTTGATTATTACAATAAAAGTATCTATTAACATTTATTAATTTAATGAGACAAAGTATAAATTAATAGTTTATTAAAATACTAGAAGCTTCGATTATGTATACAATGGCACCTGGGTATAAACACTGTAATTTGTGAAGATTCCTTTTTTAGTGTACAATAATTCCGTGTAACTTGGTGTAGGGTTTTAAACTAGAAGAGATCACATGCAGTCTAGATTCCTTATAAAACCAGTTCTTTAAATTAACACCGATTGGGAATCTTTCACATCCATGTGTTCTTATCAGAAGTGCCTTGGACAAAATATTCCAAGAACAACACTGCAAATACCAATAAAATGAGCGAAATACCAAAGACATGCTGCTCAAATTCGCCTGCAAATTATCAGAGAATTGGTGCTCTTTGCATAACTTAATTTGCAGCAATTGGAAAAGTGACTACAACTCCGGTATGTTTTGTCAAGAGTTAATTTATTTAACCTGCTTAGAGAGTAAAATGAGCTGAGGGTTGATCAAGGTTGCTATTTATGAAATGCTAAAACCATTAATACCTTTGACAGTATAAACATTTTGTTTACAACGTGTACTTGAATGCACCATGTGGTTAGAGTCCGTGCCTGACAGAGCACCTTTAAGTTTAACCGCAACTTTAACAAACAAATATATCCAACTAAAATGAGATATTAACTAAACAGTTACACATTATGGATAATTTAAAAGAAAAGCGGGTTAGTAACTTACTGGGAAAGCCAGAGTAATTACAGACGTGGAAATGCAGGTAACTTACAGTAGGTGGCGGCACCCAGGTTTTTTGTTGTAATAAAAAGTTCCTCTAGACAAGGGAAGAAGAAATAATAATTAAAAAAAATGGCTGCGCTCATAAGAGGCGTGATACGTCTTTTGCCCGTAGAGAAAAATGTTTTTCTTTCCACCAGAAGTGACATTATAGTGGAATCAACGCGCTTTCTTCGTGGCCTGAGGAGGAAACCAGTCAGGGTGCTGTTTCCTGACAATGACGCGGGTAAAGTTGTAAAGCCGCCGCCGCCGCAGCAGCAGCAGCAGCAGCATCCACAGGCAGCAGAGAAGAAGATGGTTAGGAACAGACCTACAGCTGCTGGAGAGCAACCCGACAGGAGTGATGCTGTTAACATGAGGAGTAAGACATTAAAGGAACCCTATGATAACATTACAAAGGATTCAGTAGACGGACTGCGCTATGAGAGGGCTTTACCAGGAGATAAAAGATTATCGTAAGCAGTTTATCTACTTTCCCTTTTTGATTATTATTATTATTATTATTATTATTATTATTATTATTGGAGTGGCACAGTGGTTAATACGTGTTGCGCCCCGTATAAAGGGGCTACCTCAACTCTGCTTTCCCGAGTTGGACTCCCGTCCTCTATTCCTTTGCGGCATGTCTTTCTTCACACTTCCTGTCGGATTGAATAGTGCCGAAAAATATTTTCGAGTCTTTTTTTTTTTTTTCTTGTGTCCAATAACTGTATTTTTGGGGAGAAACATCACTAAATTGCGTTTATTCATGCCGTTTGTTCTGTGGATTTCCTATTGACACTTTGTTATTATATTGAGTAACTGAACTTTTCTTTATTTTTTTTACATTCGGTTACATTAGAGCCACAAAATTACTTGTGTCTTACAAACATAAAGTTGTGGATAATTGTGAAATGGAAGAGAAATTATTAATGATTCAATTTATTTCTACACCAACTCCTCGTTCATCTGTTACAATATTTTCTGTGACCGCAGGAGGCGCTGTTGCATGTTAATTCTATGGTTAACACTATTCTACGCCAAAGACGTAAGCTTTACAGTGGATGGAAAAAAAAAGGAAGAAGAAAAAGCCGAACAAAGAATTTAATACTAATACTATAACTTTTGTGTAAATATACACGGTCACGGAATATGGAAGCCTTTATCTGATATTGTAACCACACTATAGTAAAATAATTAACTGTACTACTCAAGTATTTAATGTTTTTCTGTAAGTAACAGTGTGGCTACAATATCTTAACAGAGCTATTATATTATGTGACCAAAATAAAGCTAAAGTGCAAAAGTGCCTCCCAGGTGGCTACCACCACAGCATGACTCTACACCGCCACCATGTTTCTCTTTGTTCATGGTTTGTAAAAGGTGGTGTGGAAAATTCCTGCAACCTAATAGTATTGCAGATAGAACAAACTCCATGTAGTAAGACAAGCTGAGATTCTGGATATTGCTTGATTTTGATTTTTTTTTTATATACCTCGCTGTGGTTGCTCTGCTTCTCTGCAGGAGGCTGGTCAGCGTCGCTCAATCCAGGAAGTTTCGGGAGCAGCAGGGTAAAATCCTCCTGGAGGGCAGGCGTTTGATCTGCGACGCCCTGGAGGTCGGTGCCCGCCCACAGATGGTGTTCTTCAGCATGGCGGATCGGCTCCGAGAGCTGCCGCTGGACAAGCTGAGAGGGGCGACGGTCGTCAAAGTCAAGTTTGAGGACATCAAGATCTGGTCCGACGTCGTCGCCCCACAGGGAGTGATCGGTAAGGATCGTTCGTTCAGTTTATGAAGACGCAGATGTTTTTAAACAGTTCTTCTTGGGTAGTGCTGTGGTGGCACAGGGGTCAAGCATAACCCACATATGGAGGCCTTTGTCCTCGACGCGGCCGTCGCAGGTTCGATTCCCAGCCTGGCGACCTTTGCTGCATGTCTTTCCCTTCTCTCAGTACCCACTTTCCTGTCAATTAACTATCAAATAAAGGCTACTAGAGCCAATAAAACCTTAAAAAAAAGTTGTCTTGGTTTGATTTTGTTGTGTTTCTGCAGCCATATTTGCCCGGCCTGATCCTGCTCGGCTCAGTTTTTCACAGAGAGATCAGTCGCTGCCGTTGTCGCTGATATGCGACAATGTCCGTGATCCTGGTAACCTTGGGACCATGCTGAGATGTGCAGCTGCTGCTGGCTGTCATGAAGTCCTTCTTACCAAAGGTAGATTTCTTCCTTAAAGCCCATTTATAGTGTAAATAGAAAAATTAATCTTAAATCTGTAGGAAATATTTTCACAGTGGTCAGATTTTAACATGAAAGAACACATATGGTTCATAGCTGGAGAGTTTTGTATCCTTTACAACCTAAGAGCCAATAAAACTCATTTAGGGATCAAATTATCACAACTTTTTCAGAAAAAAAAAATAACTTTTTATCTACTGTAGGAGACTAGTCATTTTCAAAGAACCAGCGTTTTATTTCTACTTTTAGGATTTAAACTAAAGGCAAACAGATCTAAAAACATATTACTGGTACATTTTAATTGTCATTCTTTTGAAAATTTACTGCAGGAATGGATAGAAAAATGGCTAAAAACCACGTTAGAATTTGCTAACATATCTGTATGTAGAAAATAACCGTTCTTTTAGTTTTTAGCCCAAGATAAGAGGCATTATGGAAGGTCCGAAGAGGCACTTGCAGCTCCCCCTGCCCCCAAGGCATTAAATGCATAGATATTCATTTAATATATATGGGTAGATGTTGATTAATAGCCTTGACAGCAATATTTATGTCAGAAATCGATATCAGCCCAAACTCACATAAAATTTGCGTATTGTTTAAAAGTTCTATATGACTTTTAGAGACCGTCAGAGAGAAGGAGATCTAACAACCATAGATGAACAGAAAACAAAATCTAAAAAAAATGCAAATATTTCTCATAATTATCGCATCGTTTTTTTTCTTTTCAATATAGGAACTCTAATTGTTTCATTGACTTGTCAACAGGTTGCGTTGACGTTTGGGAGCCCAAAGTCCTGCGGGCAGGAATGGGCGCCCATTTCCGACTTCCCGTTTATCCCAATCTGGACTGGGACGAGATCAGAAACCATCTCCCTAACTCAGTAACTGCGCACGTGGCTGACATAAGAGACCCTGACGACGAAGACGGGACTAACAAGCTGTCTAAACCGGGAGATTACGGTTGGGTCAGCACGTCACCTAAAAGGAAAACTATCGAGTACGAGGAATACGATTCGGACTTCGACTCTGATTCCGACTCGGAGGACGAGGGTCTTTCTCTCCCCAGAGTGGAAACCAAACTGTACCATGAGAACTGGGCCCAGAGTCCCACCGCTCTGGTGATAGGCGGAGAGACACGCGGCCTGAGCACAGAGGCGGTGCGGCTAGCTGAGAAAACCGACGGTTCCAGACTCTTTATTCCCATCGTCTCAGGCGTGGACAGTCTGAATTCAGCCATGGCTGCCAGCATCCTTCTGTTTGAGGGCAGGAGGCAGCTGTCCATGTTTCTACAGACTGCTGAGAAGAAGAGGCAGTCAAAGGCTGAGAGGAAGTTCTCATGAATAAGCTGAATAGAGTGTGTAAACTGTATAATTATGAGTTGTGTAATAAACCCATAAATTTAAACTGAAGATCTACTTTCTCCTGTTTTTTTTAAAAATAGTGTTTCCTGTGTTTCAATGAAAGTTCACCTTTTCCTGACCTCAGAATCCTAGAATCTTTTTGAAAACAGAAGCAGCTACTCTCGAGGCCAGTTCAAAGGTCAAAGGTCAAACCTAGTTTGCAGCTTTTCTGAAATTTCTCTGATAAAGACAAAATGTGGTTGTTCAGACAACTATATTTTTGCTGTGTTGGTAAAAATAAAGCATCAATCTGAGGGTTTTTTCCCCCATCAGCACAAAACGATTTGGTATGAACAAGTCATTTAGAAAATTTCACATTCTGCTCACAGTATCCATGAAGCACGTTTTATCTAGATGTCTACTCCTACAAAAATGTTACTCTTAGCAGGTTTCCAATTATTTCTTGGCTCTTTAGACCCTCTGCATTGGCCATTCATAACTTTAGCTAACAATAAAGAGCCAACTGTTTTTAAATACAGAGAAAATGCAGGAATCCTTGGAATAATTTGACTGCAATTCCACTATTGAATTTGAAACTTAATAGAAATATATTTTTAGATCTAATTTGTGTCATTAGGTTGGAAACTCTGGCATGTCAACATTCCATGAAAGGAAAGCAGTTTTGTTATTTTTCAGTCTAAAGTAGAAATAAAATTGTGCTTGGAAAATAAAATCTCATGGTAGACATTTATCAAAAATTGTAAGTTGGCTTTCCCCCCTCCCCCCAAAAGCTGATGTCATATTTGCAACTTTAAATTAGTTTTATTTAGCTGAACTAAGGCCAAACATGACTGTTTGGACTGTTAAGGTTGCAAACTATTGGTCCAGACTAGCTAAGCTAAGTGCTAATGGCGGAGAAACAACTTACCGTTACATAATAACCGTTTCATCATCGGTAGCCATGCTAACTAGCCTTAGCACTCATGGGAAGCAAGCTGTCAAAAGTTGATGTAAAAAAAAACAACAAAAAAAAAACCCGAAAACAAACTTTGTACTTGCCAGTGAGTTTTAATGTGTTAGAGAAGTCATGACTGGAGTAACAGAATATAAGAGTTTATACATTCGACGCTTCTCAAAAATGCCTCTCGTCTTTTTGTGATCGCAGAAACATCCCGTACATTTTTTTCCCATTCGGGGACCTTCACAGAAAATCCTCAAAACGACTTTGAGATGAAGCCACCATTAACACCCGGCGACTTGTTCGGCAGCAAGCTGCACGCCGATTACAGTGAACACCCATCACGGTTTTATTTAAATAGGCTTACAGCTACATCCATCCGACCCTCTGTCATACAGGTGAATTACTACATGACTGCATTTTTATTCTTTCTCAGCGTCATACAAAAACCAAAAGCAACACAGATCTTACAGTGAGAATAGAAAGCAAAGCATCAGCTTCAATAAGTAGGTCCACTGGATCGATTCTCAGGTTGTCTCTACATCTCAAAAATGCTAGTGTGTGTATATATATAAAAAAAAGACAAAAACAGAATATCCTCATATATTACTGTATTACGATGGTGTATTAGGGCCATTGCAGATAGAAAAAAAAGGAGTATATTTCCACCAAAACATCTGAAAATATCTAGAAAAAACAAGAACATTTCTGAGGTCCACAGTTGAAAATTTGGTAGAAAAACTCAAATTTTGAGATTAATCACAAACGTTTTCTAGAAAGAAAGAAAGAAATTTGAGTTTGAAAAGTAAAAAAAAATTGGTAGAAAAGCTTAAAAAAGTGGAAATTTCTGAGATTCAACGTAGAAAATTTTCAATGCTTCAAATTCATTCCAAAAATCAAACATTTTACACTTTTGAAACTCAGAAACTTCCATATATTTTCCTAGAACATCTCTGAAATTATTCTAAAATGTTTGTTTTTCAAGCAAAAAGACTCAAGACTTTCAAGACTTTTCAAACTCAGAAAAAATTCCATGTTTTTTTTTCTAGAAAATTTCAGGGATTGATCTCAAAATTTCTGAGTTTTTGGGCAGAAATGTACTCTTCTTTCTTTTTCCCCTCCATCTACAACGGCCATCATACTGTATGGACTATGCAAGGCACCACGGGAGAAAGAGAGGACTCCATAAAGAGAGGAAAAGGACTTTTAAAAAAAATGGTCAAAGTGTCCGTAAGGAGACATTTGTTTTAATCTAACAGTCAGGAGTGGAGGTGAATGAGAGCAGGGCAGATGGAGACACAAGGGGTGTGTGTGTGTGTGTGTGTGTGTGTGTGTGCGCGTGTGTGTGAGAGAACGGATCTGGGTTGAGTGACAGTCTCATTCTGCATGTCCATTTCCTGCTCGATGCGTCTCTTTTTAGATGGGCTCTGGTTTGAGCTTTTCAGCCAGGAACTCGTTGACGAACTGCTCCACCACGGCCGGCGTGATCTCCTCCACGTCGCGGACGTACTTGGCACGGGCCGACATGTCCAGGATGGTGAGCAGGGGCGCCGCTTCCGGGAGGTTGGTGTAGTCCCGCAGCGAGTCGGTCATGTCGTCCTGGAGGAAGGAAACATTCCTGATGACTTTTTAGGTATTTCTACTTGACAGTAGAGGAATCTTATGCTAGTCATAAGATTCAGTTGTCCCCTAGACAAGTTTGCCACTACATGCATGCATTTGTAGTGGAGTAACTTTGAAAAGCAATCTGCCTCATGAAATACAGTAGATGTACACATGTCTATATTTGGTTCACATACTTGATTATCTGCCATAGGAACTAGACCTCTGCAACTATATCAGAGCAATATTGCTTACACTAATAATAAATGAATGCTTTTTATGCTTAGTTAAAATTATTTTACGCAAATGTGCTGAGACATGTTTCTATTAGAGGTGTGCGATACTGCGTATTTTGATATCGATCCGATACTAAGTAGACAGAGGGTCAGGATCGCCGATATCAGTACTGACGCTGTATTGGTTAAATTTGATGTATCATCAAACTTCTGATCGTTAGGCATTCTTGTGGCACTTCTTTTGATTTATTTTCTTAAAACCTAAGATAGAATTTAGATTAAGTTTATAGGTGTCTACAAAATACTTTAGTATCCTATTTAACATGACAAAACAGAAACAAATGAGCAAAAAGATATAATCTGAGAGCAAATCAAAGCAAAATCTTGTTTATGGTAGAGCTGAGAAACTCTAATAGAAAAATAAAATAAAATTTCTTCTCCAAGTGCCAACTGGAAACAACCAATCAAAACCAGGAAGCGGATCTTAGCGCTGTCAATCATCCTCCATGCAGCAACAGGCTATGGAAGCTAAGCTTCAGCTAGCAGAGCCAGTTGTGAATGCTCAGGCAAGTTAGCATAGCCCTCAGTTACGATGGATAAATGGTTTTCCTTCTACTATGTGTTGTTTCTCCTCCATTAGCACACTGAACAGAGAGTGCATGAGGTTGATTGACAGTACTAAGACCCTTCTCTTGGCTCTAATTGGTTGTTTTTGGTTGGTGCATTTCTTCAGACGGTAATAGTAGCGTGGAGATCAGAATCTGTCTTTTCACAGATTATCTGTCTCATAGCATGCTGTCACGACATGGTAATAGTTTTAACAAATTTGAAAAAAAAAAAAAAAAACCCTTTTTTTAATAAAAGTTACATAATGCACCTTTAATAATCAGAGAGTTGCCTACCTGGCTAAGAGCTCAGCTACACTGTTGATAGATATTTCCTGACCTGAATTCCCCTCAGCTTAACTTGTTGGCTCAAAGATAGACTCATTAAAAAAACAACAACAACAACAACAACAACAACAACAAAAAACACTTTCATATGGGAAAGATTAAATTTGAAGTTACAGAAAGAGACCAGAAGGTGGCACTGCAGCAAAGAGCTAATCTTGTGATGGAAGCCTTCCCTGTGCGGTTCCAGCTAAGGTTTCTGATTTATGTGCCATTTTTGAGTTTATTATTTACTTTCTCTTCAGGAAGCCGACTTTAGATGTACTTCCTGCTGTGAGTAACACTCACTCCGACCTTACACAAGCCCTTCCGCTCTCTGATGTCCTGTTATCAGAGAATCCTCCGCTCTCCCAGCTAAACAGGATCAAAGCAAACAATCAGCTCAGAGACTTTTCATTGAATATCTTTACTGTGCCGCTACCTAAAAAGGCTAAGCGAAGCTGGTGACCTTCTGATTTGTAAAACTACAAACAAAAGAGAACTATGTGGTTTCTTCCTCCGGTGACTGACAATAAAAACGGGCTCCGTTCGAAAACGCTGAACACTTAATACTCGCATATGGAAGCCGTCACAGAAGACGGCAACGTTCCCCCCCGGTGAAATACTGCCAGATCCTCGCCGCTACAAGTAAAACCCCCGCTCCCTTTCAGGCTCTCTTACAGCCACATAGAGCGTGGATGACGGATCATGCGAGGCAAGCTGCGTGAAGGAACCGCAATCCGTCCCCTCCGGTCTCTCTGATCCGAGGGGATCTAATCTCCACGTCAGGCGTTGGCCTCCGGAGGAAGTCGTGGATCTTTTCTTTTGTTTGGCTACCTTGTCTGCTCGGTCTGCGCAGCTCAAACGCTAGAAAAGAAAATACTTTTTTTTTTTTTTGAAGAGACAAAGGGCCGACCACACTCACAGCTGTGATGTGACTCAGAAAGCGTTTGGCCGTGGAGGACCGCAGCAGAAATATTCGGATCACTGATGAACCGCGATGTTTCACACATGACTGCCAGACGATAAAACCTCAACTGACGGCTCAAACATCCGTCTTTTATAACACTTTGATGTCCTGAGAGACAGACTTTACTCTTTTACAACTCATAAATGACGCATTAAAGCCTAAATTACATTTGCTGCACAATGTACTGCGATGTACAACATCGTCATAGCCTCTGTTATGGTCACAACTCACAAACTTACGCCAAAAACTAAGAAAGTGTGTGTGTGCTTGATTATGTTTTTGTAGGGTCAGGATGTTCCTTATAGATTGTAATGCGTTACAATTTTTTGCGCAATTATTAAATTTGTTTTTAATGTACAAGTCCCAGCAGGAACTTTTCCATTCATGCGTTTCTGGTACATCCACAAATCTGACACACACACCACATCCGCATACAATAGCAATGGAGGACAAAGCTGCTCCTCTTGGCCCAATTGGGGTTTAATTCTTGCTTCGAAAAATGATATGATCAGACGCTGCTGTAAACAAGTTATGCTAAAAGGAGTTAGCTTCCTCAAAGCTAAAATATCATCTTAAAACTAAACACGCAGCAGCAGTACAGACGTTCCTGACGCTAATCTCAGTGTCCGTATTTCTAAAGATGGATTTTTTCAAAGAAGTGAACCGAGCTCGTGCTTGAATAACCTCACAGATTAAGAACAATAAAAATCTTTGTCATGGTGCTCATATCTTTTTATTCAATGATTTGGAAGCAAAAAAGGTTTTTGAACTTAAAGCGATGCTTATTTTGTTGATATAGTTTTTGATTTAAATGCAATACAGACCCTGACATTAACTTTATTAAAGAATTTCATTCAGTTTTTGATATAGGCAATTGCCCAGGGTGGCATCAGAAAGGAGTGACACACTCAAGAAGTAGAAAATAAAAATTATGTCAGTTGTCCCCTAAACAAGTTTGCCATTAAATGTATGCATTTGTAGTGGAGTAAGTTTTCCTTAGATGCTGTTTAGTACTGGCAGACTACATTACCTGCTTTCTGCTGCGAAAAAAACCCCCATCAAAAAACCCCCAAAACAATCAGATAAGGGGCTTTCCCAGGAAACCAATTTCAAGTTTAAAAAGTTAAGCATAGTGATTAATCATTATTAATCACAGAGGTAGAAGGTGATCAGTCTGATTAAGTTTTTAAATCGGTTGACAGCACTAGTAAAAAAAAAAAATGTTCTGAATCGTTTTCTTCTGCCTGGCCTCTTCTCTGAAGAACTGCCAGCCTTCTCATTGAGATCGACTCCCAGCAGCTGGCTTGGCAACCGACACGGCGACGACCCAGGCGATCCCAGGCCCAAGTGAAGGACTGTGGGCCCACAGCCCTGGAAGCTCTGCTCAAAGCTTGGAGCGAGGACCGATATCCGACTGTGAACCCAATCTGGAAATCAAACCTGGTGGAATTTATCGCCAGCTCAGCAACAGGCAATGAGAGAAAACGGATGTAAAAATATACGCCTTTGTGGAAACAAACTCCACGCATATAGAAGCTCTGAAGCTCATGAATTATCGCAAAGAGACAATGTCTCTTTGTGTCGAGTGGCACTTAAGACACTTCCTCTCACCTCTCCGGCAACAAAGAACAGCAGTGGCGTTTCCTCCTCCTTGGCTTTATACTTGGCCATGAGCTTCTCTGCTATTGGCTGAATCAACTCCTTGGCTGGCTCCAGTTCACCTTCCTCTTCAGCATCTGAATAAGGTTGGACAGAGTCACAGTCCAACCTTTAAAAGAAACCCTGTTTCTTTTAAAAGAAACCCCTGTTTAAAAGAGGGAAAGGAAACAGAGGCTACAGAATTTGTTCAACAGAACAAATTCAAGAGTTGTTATTGTGCATCTTTCTTTTCTTTCCTCAGTTTTATAAGAAGTCATCAAATTTGGTTCCCATCCAGATAAAAAAAAATCTACTAAGCAAATACAGAAACTCGGTTGGTACACTTTTCAAACATTTTCTAATATTTAAACTATTTCAACAAGCAGCAAAGTAGTGCTGCTTGTTGATATTTCAGCAACAAGCATAAATATCTGATTCCAACTTAATTTTTTTTTTTCTGAATTTGAACTTTTCATCAAACACTAGATTGAACTTTATTACAAAACTGTGCAGTCTGAATCAGAAATGAAGCACTTTTTAAGGATTTCAAGAATAAGAGAAACTTTTTTTATACTCAGGAAGAATTTCCCACACTTTATCTACACTTATTCACACAACTTGAATATTTTATGCATTTTCTTTTAGATTTTCTGTAACAAACCAACACAAAGTAGTGCTGCTTGAGTCTTATCAGAATAAAAAAATATATGTGATATTGTGTCTCAAATAACTCTGAAATCAAGACAGAAATTCAGTTTATATCTGTAGAATATACAAAATGGGTTATGAAAAGACGGTTGACCCTCTTGGTACAAGAGAAAACTCAGCTTTAAAAAAAAAAGGCATAAAATCGACCAGCTTTCCGCATCACATTTAACCCCCTTCTTTGCCTCTAGGTCCAAATGGCAGATGCCTGGTCAGCTCACCCACAAACAGGACGAGGCAGGGCCCCTCATGGAGCTGCACGGCGTTGGCCTCGCTCAGCTCCAGCACGGGCCGCGGGTGCCACGGGAAGAGCCGGCACTCCGGGTCGTTCAGCACCTCCACGCGGCCCTGTCGCGTGATCACACGGCCTTCGGCGTCCAGCAGGATCAGTGTGGGAATACCTGGAGGGAGGGCAGGACGGAAAGAGGGTGACATAAGAGGCAGACGAACAGAGGAGGGGAAGGAAACGGGCAAAGAGCGTGGGTCATTTCCGTCAATTATCGCTCCGTGGAGCGGACGCTTCCCCCTCCCTGCCTCACTCTCCCGCTGAGGTTTTCTTTGCTACGTGGAGATTTTTCTTCTTTCTTTTTTCCCCTCCTTTTAATAGATTTTATTGGAAAGTACTTTTGCTATAGCTTGCTGTTACAAACACATTCCCCTTACTTTGCAAAAAAAAAAAAAAAAAAAAAAAGAGTGTCTGTTTCTTATCAGAAACAGCCGCCGTGAGCCAGCAAGTGGTTCATGAGTCAGGGAGCTGCACATGTGGACTGAGGTTTGCAAAAGAGGAGGCAATCATGGACTGCAGGAGTTTAAGCTGGATGTGGGAGGGGGGGAGGGACAGGACTATTGACTCGTCCTCTGGGCATTCCTGACATTCTTCACAGGACAGAGCCAGCTCCAGCTCCAGCTCACATCATCCTCCGCAGCACAGAGGAGACAATCAGGGGAAAAGCGAAGGAGAGACGCTTCACTTCTGCAGTCAGAGAGACGGTTAACTCGATAACCGGTCCACATTCCTCAGGGCGAATCTGTGCTGGTCGCAATGAGCTGTCAGCAGTCTGATGTAACCCAGCATGGCAGAAATTATAAACCAGCTTCTGGGGATGAGGACAACTTGTCATTAATTGTCGATTATAAGTTCATTAGATTGAAAATGAGTTCCAATCGATTAACTGATAACGTCGGCTTGGACTCGCTTTGGGTGTTGTAGTTTGGCTTCCGTCCAGCAGAGGCCACCACCAGTCATAATCTGAGCAGAGACTGGTGTTGGATGTGAAATGCACTTTATGTGGTTCCATTTTGAAATATTGACACTTGACAAGATCCTTAAGTTTTACCTCAGTGACGCTGATTGGTGGAGCAGAGTCGACACCTCGTTCAGAGGTTACCGATGTGCTACGAAGACGAGGATGTACAATGGCATAACAGGGCCATTGCAGATGAAAAGAAATAAAGGAGGAGTAAATTTCCACCAACAAATTCAGAAATTTTGAGATTCGTCTCAGAAATTTTTCTTGAAAATTTTGGAGCTTGAAACGTCAGTAATTGATTAGAAAAAAGAAAACTCAGAAATTTTGAGATCTCAGAAGTTTTCTACAAAAAACACTTGGACATTTCGGAGACATCAAAAGTGGAAAATCTTTGAGGTCAAAAAACATGCAATTTTTGAAACTTTGAAATCACTATGTTTTTCCTAGGTAATTTCTGAGATAAATCTCAAAATTTCTGTTTTTTTAACCACTACATCCAAGTGGAGGAGAAAAATTGCAACATGATGAAAAAAACAAACAAACATGATGTCGTGAGTTATTTCACTTTATGATGCACAGTTTTAAGATTCACTTCATGGAGAAGTCTGCTTCTGCATAAACAGCTCTCTGTTCATGTGGGATTAAGTGATTCACATATTTTATCATTTTCATCTTTTATTTTCCATTTAGCTAAGAGGTTCCTCTTTTGTCATATTTTACAAATAAGTTTAATAATGTCAATTTTTAATACAGCTGACAGAAAGCGACATTAAAACTGAATTACGTGCTTTTATTAAGTTTACATATGAAAAATTGAGCTTTCATGTTATGGAAACATGGTCGACCCTCTTGATACAAGAGAAAACTCGGCTTTTAAAAAAAATGGCCGCTTATAAATGAATCCTTAGTGAATCCTTAAAATCAATAAACTTTAGAATAACTAATTAGTAGATAACTTGTATATATTTTCCCTACTTCTATTGGAGGTTTGTAGATGCAAAATTTAAAATACCTTGTATCCCATACAGCCTGTTGAGTCGAGATCTCCGCGCCTCGTCTGAGTACGGGACGGCCAACCACGGCATCTCGCTGAAATACTGCTTAAAAGACTCTTCTGACCTAAAATGGAAAGAGAACATTCAGACGAAGCTCTGCTTTTTACTCCTGTACCTGTTTGAGAAGACGGACGCAGAGGTGACACTTGACGAACAGAATGAACCGGCAGCGACGTTCACCTGTCGGCGCTGACGAACACGATCTCAAACTTGTGACCGGACTCTTTGACGATTCGGTAGGACTCCACCAGGACTCGGGTCAGACTGCGACACGGCGGACACTAAGAGACACACAGAAGCATTTCATTTCACTGGAGCCAAACTCCCCCCCCCCCAAAAAAAAACTAATTGTTTCTGCTGAAGAGGATCTAAAGAGACGGTAAAAAAGTAAAACCTTCAAAATAATGAACGAGATTTGAACATTTTTTATGATTACTTGTTTCAGAAGCGTCTAGGCGTGACAGGAGGCATGAATTGGTAAGAATCTGACCTTAAACTGGATTTGATTAATTGTTTTCACAGCTTAGTTCTTTGGGGGAATTTGTCTCCTTTTTCCAACATTTTCTGTCCTATAGCAAACCAGTTTTTACTTGGGGATCTTTCTTTTTATTAAGTAGCTTCATGCTAACTTGCAAAGGCCCCTTAAGACACACTTCTTGTATCCTGTGTATATATATATATATATATATATATATATATATATATATTCCAAATAATTGGAAGCTGAACAGAATCTGGATGAATTATAAATGAATTATAAATTAGGACAAGTCTGGTTCTTGTAAATCATAGTCTGGGGAAGAAAAAAAAAAAAAGTTTTTACCCCCAAGCCCCCTTTTTTGCTAACATAGTTATCGCAATCCGGAAAATATTAAAAGTATATTTCATGCTTTCCCATTTTTCTAAGAACCTTTATAAGAAAACCGAGGCAAAGCCGTTTCATGACTCTCACATGTTTGTCACCAAACACCTTTCCAACAAACTGGTAATTCTCTCCGGTTCTGTATCCAGCTTTTTTTTCAAACACACACGCCAGCTCCTAATCCTGATGCATTACTGCAGATCAGGAAAATGTTTGCTCTGCTGTGTGTGTGGGTTCCAGTCCAACCAGAAGGAGGGAGCGCTGGTATGGCTGGCATTAGGATGACATCAGAGAGTCAGGAGGGAAAACAGAGCGGCCTAGATTCCCCGCCGTTCCCAGGCTCCGTTTGCCGCTCTTTTCTAATCATAAAGGTAAAACTTTAACACACCAACAGTCGATACGTTTCCATCCAATGTCTTTTTTTCTTTTAAATGTCACTCACATAAAAGAAAGAATAAAAAAAAGCGAATTAAGCATGTTTTACGTACTGGTTTGGAGCGAATCAACCAGGCTAGTTTCAAAATTAAAGTCATAATTTCTTCAGACGTTGACGCTACGCATGGCCAGAGTTTGGCAGTAACTAGCGACGTTTTGGGAATTTTACAATTTTTTTTTTTTTACCACACTCCATTATTTACTTTTATTTGAGTAATTCTATTATAAAGCGTTGCTACATTTACTCAAGTAAAACTTCTGGATACTGAATGAAGAACAAGTTTATTTTGATCAAACACGCACATCCATGCAGCTTTTGTTAAATTTTCATAAGTTTTATTTTGAAAGAAACTAATTTGGAATTTGTTTTTAATTTTGCCTAGTTTTGTTATATGAATTATTTTCATTTTGGTCTTTAACAACTTCCACTAAACTTTAGACTTTGATCAGTTTGCTGACGTTATTTTAAGATATTAAATGATTGATGCTTTGATCGGTTCCTCAGCCTTTTTAACCAAATACTTTTTTCTTGAGTCATTTCTTGGACAGCAAAGGCGAAATATTTATTTGATTAACGTTGTCTTACTGATTATCTTTTATGGGCAGGGCTGCCTATGTGG
>NW_006800146.1:984905-1012123 GCF_000485575.1 Poecilia formosa
AGTTTTGTTATATGAATTATTTTCATTTTGGTCTTTAACAACTTCCACTAAACTTTAGACTTTGATCAGCCTGCTGACGTTATTTTAAGATATTAAATGATTGATGCTTTGATCAGTTCCTCAGCCTTTTTAACCAAATACTTTTTTCTGGAGTCATTTCTTGGACTGTTACTTTTTGCTTTTAACTGAGTGGAAATATACATATGTTGAATTAGTGCTAATCTTAATTTTAACATTTTTGAGAACTCTGCTAACCTCTGCACAAGGCTGCAGTAAAAAAAAAAGATGCAGAGGTTGCAATCTAGCAGCTCATAGAACTGGAAAGAGTCTTACTTTGAAAAGCTTTGTGCATCTGCTACGTCAGAACTTATTCAGGTAAATGTGTTTCCATCGTCCATCTCGCGCTTTAATGTCAATGTTGATGGAAACAGTTCATTTGTATTTGGGTGCCCAGAAAAGGGACCATTGGCAGCTTTGAAGTTGAAAAACTAAAACCCATCAACCACAGCAGATATTCTTTAGTTTTATTGTGGTTTTGTCACATACAAGGGGAATTTTTTATTTATTTTTTTTATGAAGGGGTTGGAGCTTCAATGGATCGATGAACAAAAATACTAAAGAACACGCCCAGAGACAGACAAACACACTTAATGAATGGACAGACAAAAGGGCAGAGACGGACAAAACTACGGATGAACAAAACAATGACTGGATGGACAAATGCATAGAGAGATGGACAAAAATACAAACATTTATAAACATGGATGAATGGATGACTGCATGTGTGGACAAAAAGGCAGAAAGTCAAATGGACATCTAGACAAAATGATGGCTTAACGGACCGACGAACAGACAGACAGACACAATGTTTAAAGAGTGTGGGATAAGGAAGGTAGAAATTTCTCCCAAACAACAAACCACACAAAAAAAATCTCTTGCTTTGAGGAGAAAACCACAGTGAAGAAAGCTCCATACTGAGGTGCTGGTGTTCCTGGTTTCATCAAACGACTGAGCAGAGATGAAAACGCTGCTCTAATGGCATTTTTGTGACTCTGTTCTGTTCCAGGTTTTAATGTGCTCGGGACTCCAGCCAGTACATCGAGGCGTCACCGCTCTGAACCGGCTGCGGTTCTGCCAGCTGCTGTGCTGACTTGCTTTAGGAGACCCGACGAGCTGCGTCTCCTCAGCGACGGATCATCGCCCAGTCATGAAACCTCGGTCGGCTATCGGACAAATGGCTGCAGCCCACTGAGGTGTAGTGGGCTGCAGGTCCAGAGGTGGAGAAAGGACTCAAAGATGGCCGACTGCTTCTAATGTAAACAGACGAACAGCGGAGTCACCTCCTCCTGCTCTGATCTGCTGTCAGTTTTTAAGAGTTCAGGCGTCTGGAAATTAAAACAAAAAAACCAAAAAGGGGCTCCTCTTTGTCTTCTCTCTCCTCACTCACCCAGTGTGCTGAGAAATACACTCCCACATAGTGTCCCTCCAGAGAGCTGCTGTCTGCTGTCTGCCTGTTGTTCCTGAGCAGAGGCCCCGCCACCACCTCTGCGAAGGGCTTCGGGCCCCAGGGGAACTCCAGACCTGAGAGGAGGGGTGGAGGGGAAACATGAGAAGAGATTACTGCTAAATTCACAGCTGAAGGCCTAAATGTTTAACATCCAGGTAGAACAGAGATGACTGGTTCATTATTTGTTTGGAAGCTTCTCCATAATGTAACTACAAACTACTGTTGGCACCCCAACAACAGCAAGCTCACAGGGCTAATCATTAGCTAATAAAAGTAGTTGAAAACAGAAAGGTCACCATCTTTCTTTTTTTCTTTTTAAGTTTTGTTTGATGAAAATAGTAAACGTCCCCTAAATGTTTAACAGCAGGCAGGCGGAACAGAGATTGCTGGTTCATTATTTGTTAGGAAGCTTGTCCATAACACTACAAACAGAGTGCTAACAATAGCAGGGTCATGGTGCTAACTATTAGCACCAACAGCACTCATAGCTAATAAAAGTCATTGAAAGTGCTTTGAAGAAAGGTCATCATTCTTCATTTTTAGTCTTGTTTGACTAGAAAATCCCCTAAATGCTTAACAGAAGGCAGGTGGAACGGAGATTGCCGATTCATCATTTGTGTGGAAGCTTGTCCATAACTGAATGACAAACCGCTGTTGGCGTGCTAACTATTAGCGCTAACTGCACTTGTAGCTAATAAAAGTTTTTGGAAACAGTTTGAAGAGAGGTCACCATCTTTACTTTTAGTCTTGTTTGACAAAAAATATGTTTAATTCCCTACGTGTTTAACAGCAGGCAGGTAGAGCAGAGATTACTGGTTCATTATTTGTCTGGAAGCTTGTCCAGAAAGCAACTACAAACTGCTGGTAGCATGCCAACAACAGCAGGCTCACAGTGCTAAATGTTAGCCTGAAATGCACTAATGGCAAAGAAAAAAAAATGTTGAAAACTGGTTTGAGAAAGGTCATCATCTTTTGTTTTTAGTTTTGTTTGACTAAAATAGCCACTACAAGCTGCTGTTGCGTCCCAACAACAGCAGGCTCTGTTAATGCTAACTATTAGCTCTAATGACCAATAAAAGTTGTTGAAAACTGTAAGTAGTGTGTTTTTAGTATTGTTTGACTACAATTGTAAATCTTGAACCGTTTTGTGCAAATCTTAATCTACCGTGTACATCCATGATAATAACTCAGTACATGAAAACTTTCACACTACTTACAAAACATGCCATCATAAACCTGAATGCTAACTTGATGTGCATCCAGAGTGTCCAGAAATAAAGTAAAAAAAAAGAAAAAAAAGAAAAAAAGCAGCAAATTGTCTGATTCCAGACACCAAGCTGCAAATTTTTTTTATTTTTTAAAATTTTTTTTATTTTTTGGTGACATCTACTTTTTGAAACACACACACACATGCCAAACACACACACGCATACAAAAAAGAAGAAGAAAAAAACAGTTTTAATGAACATGAAAAGCCAAGCCTCTCAAGCAAATCATTGCTGCCTGTAATTCTGCCCTCCAGCTCTTTTTGACACTTTTCATTTCCTTTTCAGCGTGCTCTCATTGTCCTGCTCCTGCTCTGGAGATGCATTTGGTAAAACCCCCCCCCCCAAAAACCGAGGGTCTGGAGGGTAATAATAAATAAAACCTTGTATGGCTGATCATAATAGCCTCTTTATGTGAGCGCAGTTGTCTAGTGCTTCATTAGGCAGGAAGGACACGTCTGTGCTGCGCTGGCGTTCCCTTTCATTGTTGTCCTGATTGTAAACGTGCACTCCATCTTTACGCTGCAGGCCAGTCTGCCGCCACTCAAGTCAGGCCTTTTCACAGAGAGTGAAAGGCAGAGAGAACATTACTGAGGGTCCTTTCTCACACACCCCTCCCAGTTTCAGCGTGCAGAAAAAACCCCCGGTTTTACTGCCCTTTTCCAATTCAAACACCAAAACGTAGGACCGCAGGAGAGGGATTGGTTTGTTACATTGTCACACCTGATTAATAAATCAGTGAAATGACAGAAAAGTCAGAAAATATCAAGTCCAAGATTATACTCACTGAAAAATCCTCATTTGCAGAGATCAATCTTTTCTCTTAAAAAAAAAAAATGGGAGTCTGAGGAGGGTTTAATAAAAATCCTGAGATACTCTTGTTCCCTCATCTTTTCTGTTTTCCTGCCATCAACAACATGTTTCCCTTTATTTTCCCCCAACATCAGACAGAGATGAGGCACTTTGGAAGATTTTTTTATTTCTTCAGCTGCAGAGGACGAAATAAATGCAGCCTCACTTTTGTTAATTATCTGTCTTCACTTCAAAGTACATGGAATTACAGGTTTTTCCAGATAAGTCGCTGTGAAATGGTCACATTGTAAGAATCACAGAATTATAGCACTAGAATTATAGTTGCATAAACCCAAACAAGGAGGAAAAGTTATAACTCTAAACTCTAGAGCTTGTACAAGTAAAGGGTTTTAACCTGGATTATTATTACAGCATCATTAACATGCATGTAATAATAATAATTGACATTACATTTTGTCCATATCTATTTTGCACTTACGGACTAAATGCTTTATTATTTTTGAATTATTGTTTTTCAATATTTGACTACTTCTAAGGAAAAATGAGTTAATAATAATTACAACACTTATTTTCCCAGTGGGATCAATAAAGTATTTTTGAACTGAATTTGAATTTAATTGAACTGCTAAGCCTGTTTAATTGGTGGGAGCTCTAATTCTAATTCACTTCCTTACAGTTTGTTTTATTCCTGGCATTTTTAGGAATTCAGTTTAAAAAAAATAATTAAAAAAAAGAAAAAAGTTCCATGTGCCATAAAAGCCACACCGAAAGTCATTAGAAAATGAGACAAAGAATGCCAGAAAATGAATTTTAAAGATTTATGTCACTCCAGAGCTGCAACCAGTTGGAACATAACTTCCATCATATTTTCCAGAATGGTTTTCCATCCTTTCAGTGGTTGTTGACTGGAGAATCTGTCATGCCGACTTTGCTGGGAGACGCACATCTGGCCTTCAGACGTAGCAGCAAGTTTTAGTGTTGATGACCGGCGCCATGTTTGCCATTTGTGAGACAGTGGCTTCTTTTAATACTCGGGGATTTGAACATACATGAATATACTTGCCTTTATAGCCCAGATATAATTTTGCACCAAAATTCATTCTTGAAATAATTTTCTGACATCATAACCTCACTTAAACATTCAGACTTTGTGCTTTAGCACACTTTATTACTATTCTGGGCCAAAAGGACCAGAAATTATTAATCCAGAAAGGAAACGTTTGCTACAAACATACTTAATGAACTGTTTCGGACAATGACACAGTAAATACAGTTACAACTACGTAGGTGAAACTGGATTATGCATTACAACTACATTGCGTATATAAACTCTTCAGTATAATCACCATAAATTGTCCATTTTGAATGATTTATTTGGTTGTGCATTTTCTTTTTGACATAACAGTAATTCCCCCTGCATACAATAACAGTTTTTGTGTAATGACATACTGTAACACCAGATTGTCTCCTACGCAGCCACAGTAATGCTGGGTGTTACCCACAAGCCAGAGCGAATGATGAATGCTTCCCACCAAGATTTCAGGGTAATAAAGCCATGACATGGAAAATTTATATGTTCTACTGTCCTTTTTACCCTGTTATGCGTTTGGTTGGCCTTATAAACGGTGGTTTCCTGAAAGGCTTAATGGTTAAAATTAACCCCAAACTCCAAAACCATCCAGTGAAGTGAAATAAGGTCAGAGCTTCGAGAAAAAAAGTGAGAAATGAATCTGAGTGTTGGTCACAACACGGTGCGCATGCAGGTCATTGTTCTCACCTTTAGGGTCGTCTCTCACCACCAGCAGACCGTTTCGACACACCACCTTTCCTGTCGCAGCGTCCACGAACACCAACGAAGGAATGCTGGTTACTTTGTACTTGTTCCACAGTTTCATCTGCGGAGAAAGGTGAGGGGGTGGGGGGAAAAAGAAGAGAGCTTAAAGTAAGTGGATGGAAAACACCTCCAGGGAGCAGACTTGGGTTTATTTTGGTTGTAGATGGGAAACAATTTACCCAGGCTAAAATTACATCTCCAGTCCTGGTGGGTGTCCACTAGAAGTGGACACCCACCAGTGTAAACAAATGTCACCAGAATACGACAAGTATTTTAGAGAACAAACATGCTCTCTGTTGTTTAAAGGAAGAGCACGGGACCGAGGGAGAAGAAAAGCAGCCCTGAGGGCGAGCTAATAACAGAGGGTGGGAAAGAAAGGACGGGTCAGTCGGACAGGGCTCACGGCGTTCCTGCCATGACGCAAAGAAAGCTCGACGCAGAAACGCAGCTTAGAGGGATTCGTGCGTCTTGAAAAACATCTGCGGGCGTCGTGTTCAGTAATGCCTTCTGGATGACACAATGACGCAGAGAGGGCCTCGTAAAGCCAGTGAGGACGCTCTAGAGACAGAAATATGAGCGTGAACTATTCAGGTGGGTTCAGGGATCGGTGCAGACCTCAACATCAAAGAGGAGGTAAACCTTTTCAGAGGCTCACTTTCCACATCGCAGACAAGAGACTCAAATTTGAAATAGTGGCTTCAAGAGGCCGACGCTTCTTGTGGATTTAAGTCACGTGATTTAAAAATGTAAACAAGAAGAAAGGGTTTACATTAGTTTCACCCTTTTTGAATGTCTTTTAAAATAACCTAGTTAAAGATGCAATATGTGACTTACTTTTATAAAAAAGTGAAAAGTTTGCATTTATTGAAAATGTCAATATGTCGTATGGTATGAGACTGATATTCTATGAAAAAAGAAATTGAGCCGTCTGCCTTCTCCCAGTACCATCTAGAAACAACCAATCAGAGCCAGGAGGCGGGTCTTAGCGCTGTCTATCACCCCTTTGAGGGTCCTGCTCATCCCCCAAAACTAAACTATTAAAATTTTAACAAATAGCTTTCTTGCATTCAATAAGTCTTTGTCAAAATTAAGATGTTTATATATATATATATATATATATATATATATATATATATATATATATATATATATATATATATATAATTTATTTATTTATTCCTAACGAAGTATTGACAAGCAAGAAAAGCTTTTTTTTTTCTTTAGCATATTCCAGGTCTGAAAAGAAGACAAAATGGAATATATGTTTTCCATTTTGTTAGTTTCCCTGTTTGCTTTCTGTATGTAATATGTAAATATGTAAATATGTAATATGTAATACAGCTAAAAGTACAAGTCTGGTATGGCAGTCCTAAGCTCTTCCACATAATGAGTGTTCAGGAATCTCAAAAGTGATTTAGCACAGACAGCAACTATAAAAGGGCATGGGTTACTAGACATAAAAAAAGTGAAGAAAATCCCATAAATCATGTTGTCAAATCTGCCCTCAGTCCTTTTTTTTGATTAAATGCTTCAGCGTTAATGAAGAGGTGTTAAGAACATTTGTGTCATAAACGTGTTTCTGCTCCTGTACCCGCCGCAGAGAAGATTTAAGATAAGAACTGACAGCTGAGGCACTACAGAGTCATGAGAGAAGTGAACTGAATATAAGGAAGGAAAGTAACGCACACTGCTGGAGAGAGGGAAGGCATGTGCTGCATTTTGACAAGATTAAGATAAGAACAATACGTGCGTTATGATATAGTATACTTGCATAATGGCAATAACTTCAGAAAAAGTCGTTTAGTTAGTAACAGCATTAGTTAAATGTAAGCAGTAAAAACAGCAAAGAAATCTAAAACCATCAAATGTATAAAACCCTAAACTATGAGAAGATTACACGCAGCACGCTTTAGTATATGTAATCTCCTCCACCTCCCGTATTTGGGAGGTGGAGGAGAGTGCAAAAGTGATTTTCTTGCATCTAAATTTTATGCTAACCAAAGTAAAGCTAACATAGCTTAAGGGAATCAACATTTTTCTAAATAAAATGCAATACAATCTATGTTTTTATGATTCCTTTATTATTCAGCTTACTATGCAAAATGGGACACAATCTTGAGCAGGCGAATTGTCTGGAATAACTGTAAAAAAAACAAAACCCCAAAACAAAACTAAACAAAAAAACATGTGGCTAAATTAGCCGCTAATTAAAATGACTTCCCAATTTCACGTCCAAAGAACCGAAATCCTCAAAAACAAACAGGTCAATTATGTGAACCGCTAATAAACTTGGCATAACAGAAGTGGCTGGAGGAACATGGCGTTCTCTCAAGGAGGCTGAAAATTGCATTTAAAAACATATATTACATGGTTCTAACATATTTCAAAATAACCAATTATTGCAAAAACAAAACAAAAGACTGTCCTGGCCAGCAGTCAGAAAACACATGAAGCCACTTAGCCCAGAATGAAAATAATTTTATTTATTTATTTATTTATTTTTATTTTTCTTGTGAAACTGCAGAAATGACTGATGAGCAGCAGGCTTGAGTACATAACAACACTCTGGTTTAACTACGCCAATAACCCTTGACAAAGAGGTCACAGACAGTTGCAACTCCAGGGAATTCCTAATCCATACTCAAGATCCATGCTCTCCAAGAAGTGTGAGCATTAGAGTCACTCTCCACTCGATGCCCACAGCGCTAATTGGATCATGCTTGACTGAGAATAACATCGTATACCCGCTGTGGGGCCGCTGCGCGTGGAGAAACTGAGGTTTACAATTCTTGATAATCAAAGATCACGGTGATTCTCTTCAGTGGTTCCCTTGATGGGACCACTAACCGCCTGCCAGGGTGTGAATTCCCAGCGTATCCACATTTAAATGTTGCACGTCGTGCGTGGCGCGTCAGTTTCACGCGTCTTTGCACCCCTAGTTTTCATGCCTGACTCTTCAAGCAGGTTAGCTCCGGTGGTGATCCCTCAAAGCTCCATGGCCACAGACTTTAAAACAGACCCACCTACTTCAAGCTTTGGCTCGGTCCTTGTTCTGGAATGCCTCAAGTCTACCCAGCAATAAAAAAAACAACAACAAAAAAATGAACGTGTTCTGTAACTGGTGGGTCCCCAGTGGTTGTCACTGTGTTGAGGGAAACAAAGTGGAAGATTCCCCCCACACCCTGTCCAACTCAACCCATGATGGAGCTCCCTCTCCTCACAGATCTACTTTCACTGAACCGCCGCGGCCCGAGGCATCTGCCAGATGCTTCCATTGCTGCTTCGCAACAACAGTGTCACTACAAAGGAGAGTGAAAGCCTTTATAACCGAGGACATGAGAGCTATCCTACCGTGGTAGCACATACCAGATAAGTCCTTTTTATCTTTGAGCATTATAAATGAGGAACATAGCTGATAACCCTCTAGGCTCCTTGGGGAAAAGAAAACAGAAAGAACATTAGACGGGTTGGGAAGTCATTAGTGTTTAGAAACTCCAACAATGCTCAGGAAATCGTGAAGAATTCAATAAGGATGTTGATTCATGGGAGACAAAACACAGTTGCAGATCTTATAAATCAAACTTCAATGCACTAATCAAGTAAGCCACTGACAGCACTGCCTGGAAAGTCATCTAGGGACTGACCATCCCCTCCCCCTTTTGACATGTTCAACAAAAGCACTTGTCTTTTCAGAGACTTTTTTTTATTGGAAGTGCCTGCAGGCGTTGTGATCTCTGACCGTAAAGATTTACAGTAGAGGAGCAAAAGAGGGCAGAGACTGTGCGCCTCTCGGATGGATCCTCGAGGAATAAAGCCATGCCCTGTACGATGGCTTCATCAGAAAATGCAGTCAAACTCAAGCGGATGCATTGGCGGCGTCAACACTTGGTCTGAATTCTGAAATGTTGAGTCGTTTTATCATTTTTCAGCTTGCAGACGGATGAGAAACACCCGTCTTTGCTCCCGTTACTCCCTTTTTGGCCAGGCCCCAGTCGCTAGCTTCGGCTTACATTCCTCCAGGCTGCGCCCCGCCTCCGCTCAATCTGCTCCCGAGGCTCTCAGTAAGCGTCTGTATCCATTTCAAAACGCTGCTGCTGCTCTTCATGGCTACAAAAGGAAGCCCCTCAACCTCCCACCTCTCATATCACACCGAGCTGGATCGTCTGACCCGACTGTCGCCTTAGCTCGTTCGAGAGTCCTCCCTGCTGTACACATCTAAAAGCCCGTGACAGCCGGCGACCCGTCCTCCTGTGAGCACGTGGTGACGACTCTCTCTGAACTTTGAACTCCGCCTCAACGTCGTTTCCATCAAAACCGTCAGGTTACGGGAAGCTGACCAGTTCTGTGTTTGAATGGCTACGATTGGTGGCGATCTGCTGATCAGAAACACAAAAATTCAATCTGTTCATTCAGAAGCATTAGTTGGTTGAAATGACAACACACTTCAAGTGTGGATGTTGTTACTGAGAGAAAACAAAACTTTGCAATTTCCAGCAACACTGACGTGTTTAAGAACGAAGTGAGAGGAGAAGCAAAACAGGTGAGAAGCCTCCAGTGCCTGGTTCATAGGGCAAGATTGTAAAATTGTTGGACGATTTTCAAAACCTGAGACCTGAAGATAAAAATATCGATATAACAGGTTTGGTAATACTGTTTGGTGAACGGAACGGCTTAAACCTACACACCAACACTCACATATCAGATGGGAAATCTCGCAAAAACCTCACGAAATAAAACATGAGTTCAGAGTAAACAAACATGGCCGACAAGAAAGAAGCATTGGCAATATTTTCTGGACTGTTTTTAACACAGAATAAAAAAAAAAAACTAAAGGTTTCTCCACCGGTCTTTCAAATCGGATTCGGATTTCAGTGGAGGGGTGGGGTGATTTCTTTTTGTCGAGTGGATCTTGAAGACAGAAACTGAATATATTTTTGATAAAATGCACAAACATTTTCAGGTGTGCACCCCCACACCTCTTCCCCTCCATGAAAAGAAGAAACCGAGTCAAAACATTAAGCGAGACATCCAGTTCTTCATTTCAAAAGATAGCCCTGTCCCATCAGCTGGAAGATTTTACTGAGAGAGAGCTCTACAACGCTCCGCTTAAAAAACAGAAACATTTCAGATAAACATTTATCCAAATCGTTTCAATTTTCCAATACACACTGGGCAAAAAAAAAAAAAAAATTCTTTAAAAAGTTCTAAGAAAAAACCTGAACTTTACTAAATTTGGAACTGACAAGTCAAAGGTTTACAGATTCTGGCGATCAGAAGTTTCCCTCAAAATATCTGATCACTATATCGCAAGCGACTTTTCAGTCTGTGAGCTACTACTTCCTAATCCTTTGGATTTCTCCTCATTAAACTCACAGCTTTGTTCATAAAAAAAAGAAAAAAAGAAGGGAATCCTCTGCAAACCGCTAATGTCATCGTTACAAACCCTGTCCTGCGCCAACCAGCTGCAGCATTGGGGAAAATGCACAATAGGTGAAAACTGCAGGATTTGCACCATCCGTCCATCCCCAGTGCCAAATGTGACATCAATCATGCATTTAATAATCCTGTAATATTTCGCTCCTGCAGAACACAGATGGGAGATGTTATAAAGGAGCCCCATTGTTGCCAAGGAAACCCCCCCCGCCCACACCTCTTCCCCTCCATGAAGTCAGGACATGTCACCGAGTGGCAGACACTTTGTGGGCTCTTAGTTAATAATTCAGAGATAAATACATGGGTTTGTGCTGGAAACAGGTGCCAGAATGTCAGAGGGCTAACCAAGCAGAAAAAACAAAAAAATGAATGAATGAGGGAGTTTGCAAAGAGAGTGAATGTTTCCCCAATTCAGCCTTGTAAGGGACTACAAAGACCCTCACCTCCTGCATCGTGAAAAGTTTTTATGTGGTGACGGAGGGAACGTAAAAAGAAGAAGAAAAAAAAACGCAGGGGGGAACGGGGGGTTGTAAAGGAGCAAAAAGCCACGGCTCAATGAGAATCCGCAGCATTGTCCCTAAACAGAAGTGGGCTTGGCCCTGAGGGTGACATTCTGCCAGGTCAAAGGTCAGATTAGCAGGGGGTGCATACTTCCCTCCTAGTGGTGTTTAGATCAGCCCCCCCCCCCATGACCCCATAATACACTAAAAGTCCTTTAGCCCTCCTGGAATCTTCCGGTTTCTAGATGAGAACAAGATGTAAACCTGCTACACAAACACACCGTGTCCACATTAAAGTGGGAAAATTTTTTTTTTACTTTAATCCACCATAAACTGACATCAGTGACTCATCAGCCACAAGAATGCGTTACTTTGAACAGCATTTGCTTCGCAAGGAGAGCGAAATGAAGGAAGAAAAAGAAAAAATGAAAGAAAAAAAACCCACCCGTCTGGTTGGAATCAAGTGTGATCATCATGTGATTCCAGGCATCTGTTTTCCATGTGATCCATTTTTCAGATGCCTGATATGTTGTTTAACCCACTCCTCAGCTTTTACTGAGATAAACCCGATCTGTGTTTCTCAGAGGTACAAAGAAGGGGCTCAGCTGTTAGACATCTAGTTATACTGACATTGTTTTTGTAATGCCTTATAAATGTATTTCCTCCCCCTCTCAAACCTTTCCCATTTTAGCACAGTAGAACCGCAAATAAATATATATTTATGTGACAAATCAAAAGAAAATTGGTCTTAATTGCGCTTCATTGTGAAGTAGAAGGAAGACAACGCAATGACTTAAAAGAAAATGGATTTGAAGAAGAGACAAAAGAAAGAAACCATTGTTTAAAAAAAAGAAAGCCGTAAAAGGGGCTGTTCAATGTATCAGCTAGCAGGTGGTCTGGACAGACGACAACACTGAACTGGGTAGAGTGTGTGCACAGCACTAGAGCTGAAACAATTCATCAGATTAATCGCAATGAATCGATTACTGAAATAATCATCAGCTAATTTAGTAATTGATTAATCACTAACTGGAGTGTACAGAGTAAAAAAAAGGCCATTTGCTGAAACAACAACATACTCAGAGCAGCAAAAACTATACAAAAATATGCACACCATGCATTTAAGATAAAAAAAATATATATATATATATATATGTACTTTTGTCTGTAAATTTGTTCTACCCACTCCTCAAGTGATAGTTTTAGCTTCACCTGGTTCAAGTTCTGTATCTCTAAACTTTTTTCGCTATGCGATTATTAATCGGTTATTTAAAAAAAAGAAAAAAAGGATCAGCCCTGCACTGTGATGATGCTGAGTCAGACAGAAGGGACTGAGCTTTTCACATGCTGATGTTAGAAGATTTTTTTGTGCTTCCTTTCCTACAAATGATCGAGTGTCCAGTAAATGAATTTTCTTATTTAAAAAAGGAACTGACTTGTTTATTTGCATCTTTTAATGCATTTCTATTGAAAGAAATAGAGATTTTAAAAAATGGTTTCTTTATCCGATTATTCATCAGAATAATCGGTTGAATAATCGATTACTAATATAAGTTAGTATTTTGTAGGGTACAGCTAAGTCTGGACATCACTTTAAAAAAACCAATCAAAAGCAAAAACAAAAGGGGGGAAACAACTTAAATTTTAAAAAGTAAAGGGAAAAGGTTTAATTCCCAACCGGTGGTGCAACTAAAATTTTTATTATTTTTTAACTCAAACCTGAAAACAAAAAGGAAGGTTGAAACCCAATCCAATTTAAAAAAAAAAAAGGTTTCCTAATTAAAAAAAGGGAAGAAACGGTAATTTTTGCCAAAAATTTCCCAAAAAATTAATTTCCCAAACTAAACTTAAACAAAGAAACTTCTTTTTTCCTTTAAAACCGGAAAAAAAAAAAAAATCAGATTAATTGATTAATCGTCAGAATAATCGAACAAATGATCCATTACTAACATCATTGTTTGTATTTTGTAGGGCTACAATCAACACTGGATATCTCTTTAGAAACCCCATTAACACACAGAAGCAGGGTGGTGGCAGCATCATGCTGTTGGGGAAGTTCATATTTTGAAAAACATGGGTCTTTTTCTTTCCTCTCCCTAAATTACATCACTCTTTGCGTTGGACAATCACATAAAATCCCAATTAAGAAAAAACAGCACAAAGAAAAAACATGCCAGGCTGTGTGTCTTGAGAGAATTTCAAAGTGAATATTTCTGCAAGAGACCATGCGTAAAAATCCTCCATCATGCAACGCAATTCTCAGAATGTCCTGCCCTGATTCTGCTTTATCTTCTCTAGCACCAGTCAGGAATCCTTCTAGCTTTAATCTCTGATCTCTGCTGGTCAGTCATTAAGCTGGGTCTGCGTAATGATTCACCGCCTGGCGCAGTGTTTAAAGCCCGGTGCATAAACACTGAATCCTGATTTCCAAGTTGGTCTTACACTCTGCTATCAGCTTACACTTCATCAGGTCAGGGCCTGCAGGCTCTGACAGACACACAGATATAGATGATATAGAGCTGGTCTGGCCCTGGCCCCGCTCAGCCAGTTACCTCAGAGTGACCCCTCTGTAATGGGCTTTCGAGTCTCACAGCTCATGACTTGGAAGGAGAGGTGCATTTTTTTTATGTTTATCTTTTGCATATCGTGTGCCAAAAGGTAATATGACTGCACATGCTCCGTCCACAGTAATCGAACACGTACGGAATTCAGATTCTGCAGCCAAGAGAAATACTTTGCATAGCTTATTTAAGAGGGAAAAGAGAATTGAACAACAACAAAAAAAAATTACAAAGACCGAAAGAGTGATTAGTATGAAAGAGAAAAAAACCCTACAGGTTTGTTTCCAGCATCTCAGAAAGTTTTAAAGCTGCAGTTGTTATCTTTTAAATACAATGTTATTTTTACATATTTGCTAAAAATGTCATGTGACATGAGATAGTTTGTAAAAAAACAAAACAAAAACAAAAAAAAAAACATTAGCCTCTTTCCTGTTTTCCTGCTGCCACCTGCAGAAATGCACTGCTTGGTCAGAAACAACTAATCAGAGCCAGGAGGAGGGGCTTAGCGCTGTCAAGCAGGTATGCATATGCACTGCTCAATCTTTTAATGGTGGAGAAACAACTTACTACAGGAAAACTGCTTATCTAACCACCCTGAGCATTTACAGCATGTTCCGGTGTGGAAAGCTAGCTTTAGCCCACCAGTTTCCAAGATGCCTGAGAGAGCAGCCCTCCACTACTCAGTTCCTTCAGACTAGCTAGCAGTAATTAGCAAACACCTGATGGAAGTAGCTCATTTTAAGAGCTACTTCTCAGTGAAACAGTGATAAAAACATTGCTAAAGAATCAACAGAGGAGCCATGTTATGATGACTTCCTAAAGGCAGAGTTTCAGAAAGAGCAAGGGCTTCTTAAAGACACAGAGGCCCAATTTCAAATTACAAAGTCAAATTTCTTTTAAGTCATAGTTGATATATAAAATATTTTTAGAACAACTGAAGGTAACAGTCAGTTGATTATGCTATAAAAGGATGCCAAGAGCCTGTAAGAGGCACAACACTGATTATTTTGTTTGTCCCAAAAGAATCAAGACAGACATTTTAAGAAAGCTAATCCAAGCAGCTGAAATTAATAAAGCTTCTGCTTTCAATTGAAAAAATAAAAAATAAAATCATTTTATCAACATTAAATCTGTGCAGTAACCATCAAATGTTAATGACAAACCAAAAAAAGACTTTAAAACAGGCCCACAGCCAGTTTGTATGTGCTCTTTCAATGCTTGCTGTTAAATTAGCTACACTCTGCTAACAGGCCCTGTGCAGCTGTGAATCAGATCCAGTCATTACTGTGTCTCTGGTACCCCGATTTCCTGAAGTGCTGATGGCTGGGGAGGAGACGTATGTTGGCGTGTGTGTGTGTGTGTGTGTGTGTGGAGTGGGGGAGGTGTTTGGTGATTTCCACAGCATCCCTGTTGTGACCTCTGTTTGCCCCCTGCATTTAAGCACCCACCACTCCTCTCTCCCTCCCTCCACACCGGAGCCGTGGAAAGTCAGCCAGAGTCTGCTGGAGCCCAATCCCCGATCCCATCACAACAACACATTAATATTTATGGAAATTTGAAGGAAGCATTTCAGACACATTATCAGCGTGTTCGGCATAAATCACGATCGCTCTGGATCCCGTAGGTTTTATATTCCAGCTAATGAACCGTGAGGCGGTAGATTTGGCTAAGCTACAGCGAACGCAGTTAAAAATTGAAGCCAATTTGTCAGCAGATTGAAAATGGAGACCATATGAAGCATTACAATAGTTTATGAGGAGCTAGTTGCTACACGGGGATTCAAACCAATGCTCCTCCTGGGTGATTAAGTCTTGCCCAGGTCATCCTTGTAAATGAAATTTTAAATCTCTTTTACTGGTTAAACTAGACAACTCAAGACTGACCTTGAATATTTATTTTTACTCTATTTTTGAACTATTTATTGGATTATTTTCTGGCACTTTATTGATACTTTAGACATGGGTCATTAAAGTTCATCATTATGGTCAAGATGACTTCCTAAAGTTCAAACTAAGCATCAAAAGGATCCTTTAGCATAAACCAAGTATTTTGTAACTCAGGGGTCTGCAACCTGCGGCTCCGGACCCTCGAGTGGCTCTTTGGTTTTTCCACTGTGGCTCTTAATAACTCTGTTGGTTCTTCATCATTTTCAGTCAATGTAAAAAAAATATAATAATAAAAATAATAATTTTATATATATATATATATATATATAGCCATAATAACAAATCTAAGTCTTGGTCATTTTTCTGTTTGAGTTTATTGTACTTCAATGGTTTCCATGGTTACCAGATCTCAGAGTTTCCAACACCTTGTTGAATTGATGCCATGAAGAACAAAGAGCAGTTCTGAAGGTATAAGAAAGGCAGAATTAGGAAGGCAACTAATTAAAAAAAAGTATAAATGTTTAAAAAAAAAAGATCTGCACTTGTCCATTTTCAGGAGGAGAATCTTCAAGAGAAAGAAACTTAACTTCAGCCCCTCTAGTCTGGGTTTTTAGGGCACATCTAATAAAGTGGAGGGTTATTTTTAGCTCCATTGTGCCCGACACTATCGGGAAGAAACCTCATAAATCTCAGTGACATGCTGCATCCACTTTACCTCGTAAAGCTGCAGACAACATGCCTGTGGACGGAGTCTCACACACAAACACACACGCACGCACACACAAGCACCCTATTTGAGCTCCGAAAGCCAGATTCGGTCCACATACTCCATTATTTATCATCTTATGAATTGTTTATTGTTGATGCAAAGTAAAAAAGAAAAAGTAAATAAATAAATAAAAAAAGTACCAGCTTCAAGATCAACGGCGCTAAGCTAAAGCTAAAAGCTGCTCATTACGACGAGTCGTATTCAGACATGCAGTTTCTGTTCACATGGAGACACTTTACATCCACCCATTAACCAGTTTCCTTTTCCAGTCAAACGCTCACTAAAAGTCACATCTGTTTGGCTCCAGCTGCAGAACGGCTCTATGCGTTTTTATAGCCCAGCTCTACATATGGACCTCCCTTGCATCTCTCCCAGCTTCCCCTCCCAGCCCCCCGCCTTCCTTGCTGCCAGCACGCTTCAGCCTTTTGCTTGTTCCTCCTCCCCAACATACGTTTCACTGCAGCAGTGACAAGATTGACACTTAAATTGGCTTGGAAGTTAAGAATCCCTTAAGACTGTATTTGAGAGAAAACTATGAATAAACCCACAATACCAGTTAGAGAAAATATGGGTTTATTTTAAATTGTAAATACTCTCAATCGGTTGAAATGTTATTTATAATTTAAGTGAGGTATGCTTGGGATACCATTTAACTGGGATGCCCCAATCCACTTTTTAAACTTTTATTCTAAATCTCAGAGATCTGTATCAGCCGATACTGATCCGATATCGGCTGATATCAGATCCGTATCGGCTGAATTAACTTGAACGTCTTTTTTTAAAACATAGATGTAAATGTATTGAATTATAAATGTATTTGATAACTTGAACACACCAGTAGCTTCACAATCTTTGTCAAAATAACTAAAGTTTAATTTGCTCAAACAGTGCAATTAGGAGTAAAACAGCCAAAGTAAAATAAATAAACTGAAACAGGCTGACCATCTTGATAACACATGTAAAAAATAAACTGCAACAAACCATTCAAATGGTTCAGAAAATGCAACTAGGAATTATAAATATAATCTAAAATAAATAATAAAGCCTGACGTCGCTCAGAGCACAAAGCACAGAATTAGAATGAATAGATCCACCTTATGAATTGTGTATATCATCACTGATACCGGATGCAGAATTTTTCTTTTTCCCCAATATCGGGACCGATACAGATATTAGCATCGGATCGGTCCATCTCTACCATTTAAGTTTGTATTATTGATAAAAAAACAAAGTTATTCTCAGATGAGATGGGTTGTCTTAAACCAGCATAAAAAAAAACGACAAAAAACCCCACAGAGTGTAAAAAGAACAAATCTGCTCTGAGGAACACTTCAAAAAGACACCAACTTCAGACCTCAGAGGCTCTGACCGAACACACCCGGTCCTCTTTTCTTGACAGCCAAGTTCATGGAATGAGGTGTAGATCTCTGCCAGACAACCCGAGGCTATACCTCACTTGAAAAGTAAAAAAAAGGGTTCTGATGTGAAGCTCAGAGCCGCTTCTGATACTCCTGCTGAACCTCAAAATAAAACGTCCATCCATTTGTTACCCAATGTCAGAACAGTGCAGGCAACAGAGACGGTGAGACGCCGTTCTCTCCTTAAAAATTCCTCCGGCGTTTACTGAGAAATCCAATGGGACAACCTGGACGTAAGCAGAGGGGGAGAGGATTTCCTTCAGGTGTGTGGAAAACCTCAAGACTGTTCAGTTCAGTGAAGGAGGGTCACTACTGCACCAAAAACATACAAGAGTCCAACCAATTCTCCATTTCAAAAGATACAGTACGATGCAGTGGCGCCTCCAAGCATATCTAAAATTAATGACCCGTTCAGGAAAAAGTATTTTCTTGTTTGACATAGAAAACCAGACCAGGTTTAAACTCTGATATAAGAGGAAATTAAAGGACTAAACCAGTGAAGTGAATCTTTTTTTTAATGTTTTCATGTAAAAAAAAAACACTTTTGAAAAAAAAAAATCTAACATTTTTATCTTTTACATAACCAAATACAAGTTTAAGTCTGGAAGGTCTGACATTACCACACTTAGCTCAAAATTACAAATCTAATTGTTCCCTGTAATTACATTTCCCAAGCCTCAAATCATCTAACTTTACTCTGGAGAAATTATGAAAACCAGTAAAAATTCATATTTCAAGGCCAAACCAGGGTTTTCTTGGCAGAGTTGACTTTAAAACATCCGGAGTTCTTGTGTTTCATACCACTTTCAGTTTAAGTGGGACACAAATTTAACCAATTTTGAGTTTTGTTCTGGAAAAGAAAACTAAAAGAAAGCAAAAAAAGTACATATTAAAAGACATACAACTCCAAATTTCCTTACCACAGTTTGACCTCAAGGTCAACCAAGAGGGTTAATCTTTTAACTTCAATCCAATACCAAGATATTCTTTACAAAATGTACTAGATGTTGGGTCTTTCTGATCAATCTCCATTTTTTAGAACCCCTTGAATCCGTTTTTGGTTTAAGGTTGTGATGCAAAAGTTTCCTCTCTGTTGGAACAGAAAGCCACACCTCCTACAGAAAGAGAAAAACGAAAACACCGGCTGGGCGTTAATTAACTGTGTAATCCTAGAGAGCTCACGTGAGCTGCACCAAAGACCACCTGGCCTACGCCACAGTTAAATTACCATAAACAGTAATCAGACAAGACAAAGGTAAGCTAATGTTTGTGGTGGCGCATTCGAAGACGTGTCCGTGCTCGAATCTGAAGCAGCCTGGAGACGGCACAGCAGATTTAACAGCGAAAGAAAGAAAAATGAGAAGTGAGACGGGAGCCTCTTGGTTACAGCTGCCGGCTGCTGTACAGTGAAATGACTTTTGTATCATTTCTACCCGAAGCGCTGGGTGTTAATCTTGTCATTTCCTGCTAAATCCCAAACACAACATAACCAACAATGTTGCTACATGAATTTATTCTGTGGTTTCACAATGAGGGCCGGATCCAACTTACAAGAGCTCTCTGCTGTCAGAACAAACATTTTCTGCTGTGGTAAAACTCAAAACCAAATATGCAACAGTGGTTTATTGTGCCACTGTTCACACAAGATTAGTGTGTAACCCTGTGCAAGCACTGCAGAGTCTGATGCTAGATGAGCAGCAAAGAGCGTATAGAGCCTTGTAAAAAGAATGTATTCACACTGTTTGGACTTTTTCACAATTTGTTACCTAATAGTTTGGAATTTAAATGTGTTTTACTGAGATTTTAATTATCTGTATTGCACATTTCAGCAACAAGACAGTTCAAAATGCCTTACATCATGAAAACACCATACAGCCACCAATTGAGAAACCAGTAACAAACATTACATTTTGTCGAGTGCCATCACCAAAATGGTCAATATACATCAAATATGTTGGTCAATGTTCCAGTAATTATGGGTCAAAAGCAACTCTAAACAGGTGGGCAGATGGGATTTTAGAAACTTTTACAAATTAAAATAAATATATACTTTTTTAAATTTGTTGGAAATCAAAATTTCCATCGAAGTTTGGCATATGGAGTAATTGATAAAGTTTAAGTTTTTGAGCTGAATTGGGGGCATCCATTCCAGAATCTCTGGAGCCATAAGTCAAATTCGTCTGTCTCTTGTAAAGACAATCAGACAGAAGAAGACAAAGAAACTCTTCACACAACAAGGAATGACCCCTGACATCCTTATTTCCAATCAAGTCTGAGAATGCATCAATAAAATAGCCCAAAATTTACAGACAAGTCAACTCTGCGCCCATTCGAAAAACCTGAGTCTCTGTTCGCTTCTGAAGGAACCTTGGTGAGGTTCATTTTAAACGGGAAATCAGAACAGACTATCCAATGAACAAAAGAACGGAGGCATTTGTGTAAGAGTACAACTAAAGGACGTCGTGGTCCAGTGTTTTCTCCAGCTCTTTTTCAGAACAGGTGCAGTCACCTCAAATATAAAAAGAATCACCATATCTGCTGTTCATACTGGACCGGCTAGATTGAACAGAAAACGCAAACCTGCATAAGTTCAGCATTGCATCACTGTTTCTTTCAAAAGCATTGGACAAAAAACTGAAGCAAGCTAAATGAACGACTGAATACCAAATTCAATTGAGTCCCCAAGGCTGTAAAAGAGCTTAAATGCTGCTCATTAAACCATCCCCAATAAGAAACATGGAGGTTAGATTTGATAAGATGGACAGAATTACATAGAATGGAAGAAAACTTGTTGGATGCAAGAACAGACACTGGAACAGCAAGCATAAACATCCAACAGGATCTACAACAGAGTGTGTTAGAAGAACGGCTAAAGATGTCCATCTGTAGAAGTACAAAGTTCAGAGAGACGCACCCTAAAAGACCCGCAGCTGTAAATACTGTAAAATGTGGTTCCACCAAAGTATTGACCAAAAGGAGTTCACTAGAAATTCATTTCAAACTTCATTTTTTTAATGAAATGTTTTTGTAAACCATGCATAATTTTTCTTCCACTTCACAATTCTGCGATACCTTGGTTGGACTGTCGAACTGATGAAAGACATCCAGCGTCTGAAACCGTTTGTGCCGCTTTGTGGAGATATAATAAAGAACTATACTATGATGACTTTTTTTTTTCTAAAGAAACCTGCAACATTGAGAGTCAGCAAAACAGCTGAGAAGATCAAAGGGTGGTAAAACAGACATGCAGACACAGAAGGCCCAGAGACATGAGAGTCAATTTTCAGGGTCACGTCACCCTGGTGGAGGGCTGACTGACAAGGCACTGCTCTGGTTCAGAGTTCAAGCCTTTAATAGCTCAGCTGGAACAGCATGACCTCAATGTCAGCCGTTCACGCCTCACTTCCACAAGGCGCCTGATCCAGCCTGACACCACCGTCTACGTTTTCAAACTAAACTTTTGCGAGAAAACATATCCCTGTTTTCTTTGTTTTTTAGCAGGTAAAAAAATAATTGTTTTAGTGGTGGCAAATTTACGCTAACGTGCTAATAGTGGAGCTAATTTTTTTTCCAAAGCTTTTGCTAACTACAAAAACATTTAGTCCAATTAGCTTCCCCTAAAAATGTTTGTAAAGATAAATTTAAGGTTTGTCTTGAATTTAGCTATGCTAAAAATTAGCTCTGCTTGTAATAGCAGAGCTAATTTTTAGTTAATTTCCAGCTGTTTTCAAAGTTTAAAGCTTTTGCCAACTTTGAAAACATTTGATGTACTGAGCTTCCATTGAAGTAATTTTATGTTAATGGAAGCCAAATGCTTCCATTAAAAAAAAAACAAAAAAAAAAAAACAGCCCAATTTCCAACCGTTAGGTTTTTTTTTACACTTCATTACTTTGAGTAGGAATTACCTTCTTATCCATACAAAAACTATATAGACTGAGTATAGGAGGTCACTGCGTGTCTCTGTACATAGAGATCTGACTGCATCAAGACAGTCTCAGGATGAGAGAAAAGAGCCCGCTCTGATGTGTTTTTATTTCAGCTCCACAGGCCTGACAGCACAGATCTGAGGCCACCCACTGATGCCGGCAGAGGTCAGGGGACCTCACCAAGCCCCGGCTTCCAGCAGACTCCTCTCATATCTTATTTCAGTCATTCTAGAGCTTTTATGGGCAAGAACATAAAATGCCCAGTCACAACCGTTCCAATCAGTCAAACAGCTCTCCGTTACTTGTGCACATTTTTGCTTAAAAAACAACAACAAAAAAAACAAAACAAAATAAAGACAATGATAATTAATATACCTATCTATATGCGAAAGTGAAACTTTCCCTGCAGACAGAAATGAAAGGTGAGAGAACGATGAGCCTGGTTTAGGTTGATGCAGCCAAGGGCTGAAAGGTGAACTCATGTACCTCTCAGCACTTTTATTGGCTGCAGCATGTTGCATCAGCAACACGTCCCACTTCAAACACTGCTCAGGTTTAGCATAAAGTGGGGGGTATGATGCAACTCATCACCTGGATACAATATAGAGCCACCACAGAGGTTTTAGTGCTAAACCTTAGTTAGTGTTTGAGCCACAACCAAAACATGAGAGTCAACGCTGAACCCTGACAGTGGGTCATGTTGCATTACGGATCTTTGTGGAAGATGACTGTGTGTGGACGTGGTTTAACTACACTGTATTTATCCCGGTATATCTGCAACAAAAACCATTTGTCAAAGTTTCATGATCCCCATCTGATCTCATCGGAAAACAGGAGCTTAAAGCAAAATTTAGAGAAAGATGATGAAAACCACTGGGCAAAAAACAAAATTAATCATAAAGTCTCTGTAAACAAAAGTCTCCTTCAAAATAAGGGCTATACTGAAGACTTCCATCATCCAGTTTTTGGTAGAAAAGGAGAAAAACAAATTATGCAAGTGAAAATGATTGAGTTTCTTTTAATTTATCTTGCGTTTGTTGATTATTGTGACAGGCCTTAAGACAAATTCACTCATCATTCACAAATATTTGCCCGGCCTTCTAATTTTCACCAATCATTGCAACTCTTCCACAAATGGGTTAGGGTTGGGCTAGGGTTAACGCTATGTGCAGAGAATGACAGCAAAAAAGGTCACATTTTGTGTCCACTAAGCTTTTAAAACTTACAATTAAATTTACAAGGTCTCTAACATTTGTTTCTTAGCACTTTGTATAAAAATAAATACATTTTTCAGATTAAATTACAATCTTTTGACGTTTTTCCCCAGAGCAAGAAGGGAAAAACAATTTTTTTAAAATCTTAAATGAAAGCATTAAGATCTTATAAAATTACATATTTTGTATGAATCCAGAGTATTTTAAATCAAGGTTACTCTGTGAGAATCTCTTACTAGTCCATGTCCATTATTGATAAAAGGTACATATTACTATTGGAGGTGTTTTATACAAATGATAATTCTAGGAACTAAATAAGAAGTGGAGGAACTGAAAGCACCATATTTTATTCCAAAACATGCAGTCCAGAGGCACAACGAACAAATGCCTAGAGTTTTGAAAAGACTTGATTGATTTGACTGGGAAGATTAGGATAAGGAAGGCTCAGTACAGTACACTTCAGTTCGCATTTAGTGTTTGTAGTGTTTCCGACTGCACACAGCACAGCAAAGCAGATCCTGGGCTTCAAGGGGCCTTACAATGATTTACAAATCAAGTCAAACATTTGTAAGAGTGCAAAAAAAAAAAACAACCTTTTGAAGCTTGCCAGGAGTCGGAAAGTTGGATGACAAAAAAGAACACTGTGCAGCTTTTGCTTCCAATGATCCGTTCAGCTCTTTGATACGAGCAGAGTCATTTTCTGCCACGGATTTCTTTGTAGTCAACATCAACCGAATCTTTTAGGGCATTTTTGTTTGAGTGGATCAAACCATTAAAGCAGACTGTAAGGGTAGGACTTCTGTTTGAGTTCTGCACATTTAGAGCCAATATTTTATGTGACATTAATAGTCTCAGAAGGACGGAGTCCGACACTTCAGGGAATGGAGTTGTTTAGCACTTGGGCTTCCCTTAGCGGTTATATAAATGAAGCAGAAACAAACTGAGTTTTAAGACTTTTTCATACAACTTCCCAGATGTGCTTGTAAAATATGGTCGGCAACGAGGCAGGCTTTTGAAAGTCCAGTCAATAAAAAAAAGAAAAAGCTGAAAGTAATAAAAAACAGCTTCCAATGTTTCTGAACTATGCGAAAGTTAAAGAAAAAATTAAAAAAAAACAAAGTAATCTGATGAGAAAACCTTGAAGCATTATTTTTCCACAGCAAGTTCTGAAAAAAAAGAAAATGCCCAGGAAAAAATCTTTGTTTTTTTCCACAGTCCCAAGATATTTGGACTGAAAAAGGGTTGTGCTATTAGAGTGAAGTTCAGTAATAGGCCAATGCTGAACTGAACACTTGCTTTAATATGACTCATGGAAGACCACAACCAATGGCAAAAATTAATGGAAAAACCAGAAGAAATGAATGCTGAAGTTGAAAGAAAATGAGTTTTAAGACTTGGAAAGAAGCTTAATCAGCAATAAGTCCACCATTTTATTCTCTCAATTATTATTATTATTATTATTATTTTTTTTTTTTACAGTAGTCCTTACTAGGCAAACACTGATTGATATGTGTCCTGAAAGTAACGGCAAAAATCAAGCTTAAAGAGGAAAAACGGGTGAGGTCAGGGTAATGTTGTGTCTGGAGAAACTTGAAGTCCAAAGTGCCTTTACTGTCAAACAGACACAAAAGGTGCTGCTGTTCCGAAGCCAATCGCTCCATCAAAATTACTACAAGCGTCTCACTGGAGACCTCGACCCACTCAGCCTGTCTGCTGCAAACTACCCGTGCCGCTCCTGAATCATTTGTTAGGTTAGGGTCTGAGTGTAGAACAGAGCAGTCAAAGCAACCTTTGAGACCGTACAAGGTACCAGTGTGTACGTAGACTGGGTGCCGAGGAGAAAAGGAAACGATGTGGTTACAAAAAAACGTATGGCTTTTTACCCCAAAATAAAACATTATTCTTTAGTCTTTAGTCTTCGCCTCATTAGTGAGACAACTTTAACCAACCAGCTTGATGACATGTAGCAAATAAGTTTTTAAAGTCAATTTTATACAATGTGTTTAATAGTTTAAAGACATTAAAACTATCTAAAAAATTTCCAGATAAACCTTTAACACTTGACTTTTTGAATTTTCCATGACTCTTCTGAGTCCTCGATCTGTCTCCACTTTCTCGTGTTTCTCTTTCTGTTGCTCATCAACAATCAAAATGTCCGGTTGGCCACGACCGTTTTCTGTCTGTCTGGAAGTCCCAGTTACTTTCCACCACCTCAATTCCAACTTCCTCAAATCCATATTCTGCAGGGACGCTTCTGACCAGCCGGGGCGACCGAGTCCGGACCCGGAGAGCTACGACACCTGCAACGTTTAGATGCATCTTCCCACCAACACACCTGAACCGTCAGGACGTCATGCAGCTCTGAAGATGCCTGGTAACTACCCATTCGTTTGATTCAGGTATGTTGGAGATGAGATGCAACTAGACGTTTCAGGATTGTGGCTCTCTGCAACCGAACTCAGCCACCCCAGCTGCACGTAATGCCGTATAACTGGGAATAGGGTTCCTCGTTTCTTTCCTGCCAGAGTCTTACACCTTTTTGTGATTGCAAAAATCTAAACCCATAGTAATATAAAATCTGCAACTGTTATTGAAAACAATACTAAAAGAATTTAGTATTTGCGCAGTTACAATATTGAAACGCTGCTTCATATCATATATTTGGCCACTTCGACTGACTTTTATTGTCCCGTATGATAGAGTTTGTGTGCCAAACATCAGAAGGCTCGGAGAAAGTGGTGGAACGCTTAGAATACAAAGAGTTAGTGGGGAGAATGTAGGTTAATCATAGAGTTTATTGGAACTCTGGTCCGTTTGCCTAGAAAGTCAGATTCATTTGGGGGGGTATGAATGTGTAATCAAATACTGATACGGACCAAAAAAAAACAAAAAGCAAACTCTGGTCCACCTGAAAACCTAGGTCTCGGTTCGGGTGAAGTGGACACTGGTGCTGTTCAAATCCATGCATTTTCTTTACATTTCACGAAGAAGGAAGTTGCGCTCACTGCCTTTTCTCAGAGGTTTCTGCCGTTTCCTTCAGTGCCACCACGGGCAAGGAGGGGAATACGTATTTCCAAGGGTTTAGTTAGTTTGGCACAGTGGCAGTGTGAAAGAGAAGCTCACCAGCTGAAAATGCAACAAATGCTGCAATTTTGGTCCTCAATCAAACCAAATCTACCAGACTATCAGGAGTGAAAACACGTTTTGATAGAAATTAAATAATAATAAAAAAAAACCATCAAAAATTCCAACAGACCTTTCCACTCCTTTGTTAACATTTTTTCATTTCCTTCTGTGAAAACATCTTTTTAGGCAAGTTGTAAGAAAAAAAAAAAAAGCATCTAGTCTTAATTTTTATGAACATTTCTTGTCCCATAGTCAAAGGAAGACGAATGCAAAGAGAAAGAAAGTGTACAACTTTGAGAAAATACATTTTTACTCTGAATGCAAACACAGTCCAGGCAAATGTTATGAAATCTTGCTTGCCTCTTCACTTTTGGTTAATACGTGACTATTGCTTTAGTAAGCAGTGTGTGCTCTTTATATTTCGTCTGCCACAAATCATACACACAAAAACACACAAACACAAACACACAAAGTCGATTTTGGAATAGAGAACGCACACATTAACAAAGATTGACAAAGAAAAAGTCATTACCAACCTCTGCTAACCCTGGTACAGAGAGTAACTACGACTCCGTTTCCACCTGTCCTACATACATTGTTCTGGCAGTCTTGTTCACAGGTGACTGCGGCGATATGCCCCCACCCATCTGCTTGGGCCTTATCATTGGGACGGCTTATCGACTCCAACAGAATCAAGGCACTCTGGGAAATAATGAGACAGCGTGGCTGTGGCCGTGTGGGCGTGTGGAGTAACGGAATGAAAAGTGGCAGGTATTCTGTCTGAAAAGCCCCAAAGCTGTGCAGACAGGGAGAGGATTATGACGAGCATCGGGTCTGTGCTGCCACATTACAGCCTTCATTCCTTTTCCCTGCTGGCTGCAGGAGAGCAGGAGTCTGTCGCTGCCGCCACCGCCTGAGCTCACAGAGATAGAAATCAGGCCCGTGTTTTGCCGTCAGCCCTCTCG
>NW_006800146.1:1013622-1057490 GCF_000485575.1 Poecilia formosa
TCATTCACAAAAATTTGCCCGGCCTTCTAATTTTCACCAATCATTGCAACTCTTCCACAAATGGGTTAGGGTTGGGCTAGGGTTAACACTATGTGCAGAGAATAACAGCAAAAAAGGTCACATTTTGTGTCCACTAAGCTTTTAAAACCTACAATTAAATTTACAAGGTGTCTAACATTTGTTTCTTAGCACTTTGTATAAAAATAAATAAATTTTTCAGATTAAATTACAATCTTTTGACGATTTTCCCCAGAGCAAGAAGGGAAAAACAATTTTTTAAAATCTTAAATGAAAGCATTAAGATCTTATAAAATTACATATTTTGTATGAATCCAGAGTATTTTGAATCAAGGTTACTCTGTGAGAATCTCTTACTAGTCCATGTCCATTATCGATAAAAGGTACATATTACTATTGGAGGTGTTTTATACAAATGATAATTCTAGGAACTAAATAAGAAGTGGAGGAACTGAAAGCACCATATTTTATTCCAAAACATGCAGTCCAGAGGCACAACGAACAAATGCCTAGAGTTTTGAAAAGACTTGATTGATTTGACTGGGAAGATTAGGATAAGGAAGGATCAGTACAGTACACTTGAGTTCGCATTTAGTGTTTGTAGTGTTTCCGACTGCACACAGCACAGCAAAGCAGATCCTGGGCTTCAAGGGGCCTTACAATGATTTACAAATCAAGTCAAACATTTGTAAGAGTGCAAAAAAAAAAAACAACCTTTTGAAGCTTGCCAGGAGTCGGAAAGTTGGATGACAAAAAAGAACACTGTGCAGCTTTTGCTTCCAATGATCCGTTCAGCTCTTTGATACGAGCAGAGTCATTTTCTGCCACGGATTTCTTTGTAGTCAACATCAACCGAATCTTTTAGGGCATTTTTGTTTGAGTGGATCAAACCATTAAAGCAGACTGTAAGGGTAGGACTTCTGTTTGAGTTCTGCACATTTAGAGCCAATATTTTATGTGACATTAATAGTCTCAGAAGGACTGAGTCCGACACTTCAGGGATTGGAGTTGTTTAGCACTTGGGCTTCCCTTAGCGGTTATATAAATGAAGCAGAAACAAACTGAGTTTTAAGACTTTTTCATACAACTTCCCAGATGTGCTTGTAAAATATGGTCGGCAACGAGGCAGGCTTTTGAAAGTCCAGTCAATAAAAAAAAGAAAAAGCTGAAAGTAATAAAAAACAGCTTCCAATGTTTCTGAACTATGCGAAAGTTAAAGAAAAAATTAAAAAAAAACAAAGTAATCTGATGAGAAAACCTTGAAGCATTATTTTTCCACAGCAAGTTCTGAAAAAAAAGAAAATGCCCAGGAAAAAATCTTTGTTTTTTTCCACAGTCCCAAGATATTTGGACTGAAAAAGGGTTGTGCTATTAGAGTGAAGTTCAGTAATAGGCCAATGCTGAACTGAACACTTGCTTTAATATGACTCATGGAAGACCACAACCAATGGCAAAAATTAATGGAAAAACCAGAAGAAATGAATGCTGAAGTTGAAAGAAAATGAGTTTTAAGACTTGGAAAGAAGCTTAATCAGCAATAAGTCCACCATTTTATTCTCTCAATTATTATTATTATTATTATTATTTTTTTTTTTTACAGTAGTCCTTACTAGGCAAACACTGATTGATATGTGTCCTGAAAGTAACGGCAAAAATCAAGCTTAAAGAGGAAAAACGGGTGAGGTCAGGGTAATGTTGTGTCTGGAGAAACTTGAAGTCCAAAGTGCCTTTACTGTCAAACAGACACAAAAGGTGCTGCTGTTCCGAAGCCAATCGCTCCATCAAAATTACTACAAGCGTCTCACTGGAGACCTCGACCCACTCAGCCTGTCTGCTGCAAACTACCCGTGCCGCTCCTGAATCATTTGTTAGGTTAGGGTCTGAGTGTAGAACAGAGCAGTCAAAGCAACCTTTGAGACCGTACAAGGTACCAGTGTGTACGTAGACTGGGTGCCGAGGAGAAAAGGAAACGATGTGGTTACAAAAAAACGTATGGCTTTTTACCCCAAAATAAAACATTATTCTTTAGTCTTTAGTCTTCGCCTCATTAGTGAGACAACTTTAACCAACCAGCTTGATGACATGTAGCAAATAAGTTTTTAAAGTCAATTTTATACAATGTGTTTAATAGTTTAAAGACATTAAAACTATCTAAAAAATTTCCAGATAAACCTTTAACACTTGACTTTTTGAATTTTCCATGACTCTTCTGAGTCCTCGATCTGTCTCCACTTTCTCGTGTTTCTCTTTCTGTTGCTCATCAACGATCAAAATGTCCGGTTGGCCACGACCGTTTTCTGTCTGTCTGGAAGTCCCAGTTACTTTCCACCACCTCAATTCCAACTTCCTCAAATCCGTATTCTGCAGGGACGATTCTGACCAGCCGGGGCGACCGAGTCCGGACCCGGAGAGCTACGACACCTGCAACGTTTAGATGCATCTTCCCACCAACACACCTGAACCGTCAGGACGTCATGCAGCTCTGAAGATGCCTGGTAACTACCCATTCGTTTGATTCAGGTATGTTGGAGATGAGATGCAACTAGACGTTTCAGGATTGTGGCTCTCTGCAACCGAACTCAGCCACCCCAGCTGCACGTAATGCCGTATAACTGGGAATAGGGTTCCTCGTTTCTTTCCTGCCAGAGTCTTACACCTTTTTGTGATTGCAAAAATCTAAACCCATAGTAATATAAAATCTGCAACTGTTATTGAAAACAATACTAAAAGAATTTAGTATTTGCGCAGTTACAATATTGAAACGCTGCTTCATATCATATATTTGGCCACTTCGACTGACTTTTATTGTCCCGTATGATAGAGTTTGTGTGCCAAACATCAGAAGGCTCGGAGAAAGTGGTGGAACGCTTAGAATACAAAGAGTTAGTGGGGAAAATGTAGGTTAATCATAGAGTTTATTGGAACTCTGGTCCGTTTGCCTAGAAAGTCAGATTCATTTGGGGGGGTATGAATGTGTAATCAAATACTGATACGGACCAAAAAAAAACAAAAAGCAAACTCTGGTCCACCTGAAAACCTAGGTCTCGGTTCGGGTGAAGTGGACTCTGGTGCTGTTCAAATCCATGCATTTTCTTTACATTTCACGAAGAAGGAAGTTGTGCTCAGCGCCTTTTCTCAGAGGTTTCTGCCGTTTCCTTCAGTGCCACCACAGGCAAGGAGGGGAATACGTTTTTCCAAGGGTTTAGTTAGTTTGGCACAGTGGCAGTGTGAAAGAGAAGCTCACCAGCTGAAAATGCAACAAATGCTGCAATTTTGGTCCTCAATCAAACCAAATCTACCAGACTATCAGGAGTGAAAACACGTTTTGATAGAAATTAAATAATAATAAAAAAAAACCATCAAAAATTCCAACAGACCTTTCCACTCCTTCGTTAACATTTTTTCATTTCCTTCTGTGAAAACATCTTTTTAGGCAAGTTGTAAGAAAAAAAAAAAAAGCATCTAGTCTTAATTTTTATGAACATTTCTTGTCCCATAGTCAAAGGAAGACGAATGCAAAGAGAAAGAAAGTGTACAACTTTGAGAAAATACATTTTTACTCTGAATGCAAACAGAATCCAGGCAAATGTTATGAAATCTTGCTTGCCTCTTCACTTTTGGTTAATACGTGACTATTGCTTTAGTAAGCAGTGTGTGCTCTTTATATTTCGTCTGCCACAAATCATACACACAAAAACACACAAACACAAACACACAAAGTCGATTTTGGAATAGAGAACGCACACATTAACAAAGATTGACAAAGAAAAAGTCATTACCAACCTCTGCTAACCCTGGTACAGAGAGTAACTACGACTCCGTTTCCACCTGTCCTACATACATTGTTCTGGCAGTCTTGTTCACAGGTGACTGCGGCGATATGCCCCCACCCATCTGCTTGGGCCTTATCATTGGGACGGCTTATCGACTCCAACAGAATCAAGGCACTCTGGGAAATAATGAGACAGCGTGGCTGTGGCCGTGTGGGCGTGTGGAGTAACGGAATGAAAAGTGGCAGGTATTCTGTCTGAAAAGCCCCAAAGCTGTGCAGACAGGGAGAGGATTATGACGAGCATCGGGTCTGTGCTGCCACATTACAGCCTTCATTCCTTTTCCCTGCTGGCTGCAGGAGAGCAGGAGTCTGTCGCTGCCGCCACCGCCTGAGCTCAGAGATAGAAATCAGGTCGGTGTTTTGCCATCAGCCCTCTCGTCACCTCTCCAGCCCTCCATGCCTCCCTTTTCTCCCCAAATGAAGGCTAATGGCATGCACTGAGTAGACTGGAGAGGCAGGGAATGAGGACAGGGTGTGAAAAGATGATGGGCAGCACAATAGCCAGTCACACCACATTTAAATGCCCCCGTCCCCCCACTACTCCCCCCTCCCAAATGCACAGAGGAAATGGAAAGTGAGGAGGGCTGGATAATATATTCTTGTGTACGTCCTGTTTTGTTACGTGGTGGAAAATAGGACTGCGAAGCCGATTCTGCTCTCCAGTGTGATTTGTCAGAAACATGGTTATTTGTTAAAGAGCATGTCTAGACAGAGGCAGGTTTTTCTCTTTAGAGAGCCGAGACATCACCATGGAAGAATAAGAACAAGTCCAAAAATAACGTCTGCGTCAAATTTATCATGTCTGTTAACGCCTCAACAGAGTAGATGTCTAGAAATATCAGAGAGAATATTTTTCCCCCCAGAGCAGAGTCGACATCTACAGACCCTCTGTTCATGGAGGTTTGACAAAAAAGGTAAAAGTAACCCTGCAGATTAGAATTTAAAGAAGGGAATTTTGTGTATTTACCTCATTTTAGAATTTAGTATAAATGTTTAATTTTAATTAAGGTCATGAAATGTCTAAAGATGTTCATTAGTAGATGTTTCACAAAAATATTCCCTTTTTTTGTTCCATTTGTGAAAGAGAAGATGGGGACAAAAAATAGTTTATGCTTTTTTTGGTATTAGGACAAAAGTATTCAGTATCTACAGATTCATATTCTAAAAAATCAACAAATAAATAATATAAAAATGTAGCTTGTGAAGCTGAAATATCTTGGTGCATTGCTAAGCGACAAACTGTTGGCTAGCGTTCATAAAGAAACCAATCCAGGGGCGACATTTATTCGTTTAGTTGGTCAAACCCCTTCTTAGTGATTCTATGATCACAGGAATTTACGCTAAAGGAGCAAAAAAACTAATCCTTATTTTTTCACGCTGATGCATAATTGTACGCTTATCGCATATTTTCTGCAAAAATGGTCACCTGCAGGTGGCGGTATTTCTCATTTCTCCAACACTGCTGCCTCTGCCTTACTTGACGTCCAGTTTTAGGGCAGCGATCGATACGTCGGGGGAAACAAAACTAGCTATTTTAAGTTCTTCATAGAATAAAAATATTTGTGTCCAATCTGCCTGTTATTTTTTTTCCTATTTTTTTCTTCTAAATGTAGATTATGGAAAGAGTTTGATGAGGAGAATGTATCGCAAAACTACGTCACAAAAATTTCCAAAGTAGAAAACGTCTCGAGTATTTACAGCCGTTTTTCCCAACCAGGTGTCCACTGTGCCTGAAATTTTCAGCACTCATCTGTGCATCATCTCACCCTTAGAAAAACATTACGATAACTATTATGTAACTTGGGCAGCAGCAGTGAAAATATTGCCTTCTTTCAGGGTCTTACGTAAATGACCATATAATGTAAACTAACTCCTGCTTATCAAACTGCTAAAATCTCATATTTTCACAACTAGAAATTACAGAAATATACAAAATCATAGATACATAATAGTGAAACTTTAACAGATGAATCAACCTCTGAGTACAGAAAACACTTGTCAATAGCCATTTTGTAGATTTCATGAGCCAAGTGAAAGTCATGTGCAGAAAACACACTCAAATGAGAGGCGTATGCGGGAGGACTGCAGCAATCACATCCAAAGCAGCAAATAAAGATTCCTCATGTTCGCTTGCTGCATTTTTCAGGTGAGTTTATTCACAAGTACAAGACCTTTCAAAGCCATCCCAGCATTCAGAGTCAGACGGAGTGTTGTCGCGTTGCGGATGCCGCGGGCCCAAGCGGATCTAATTAAATGCTGTTCCACATTAACAGGATTGAGTGAACCTACGGATTTCTGTCTGCTCCCTTCCGCCTGTGAGTGGCATTCGTGGTAATGCATACAAGCAGGAAGCGGGCGACGAGCTTCCCAGAATGCGCGCAGATCCCACCAAAGACGCAAGTGAAACCGACATCCGTACACTTGGCCCGACCCGGTGCTTTGTGTCTTAGGGTGGAGGAACATCAACGCGGTGTTGCAGTCGGACAATAGGGCAAGTGGGCAGATTTTCACAGTGATACTCTTGAGTCTTTATGTGGCTGTGGGCGATTGCTGGAGGTGTAGCCTCTCCTGTCACTCTCAGTGCTGGTCTAATTAACAGGTGTCCTCCATGCAACGTCATGCAGTTAAGGAAACGCATAAAAACTCCCCAAGTCTCTGCTGTTGTGTTGGACATGCAGCCAAGTTCCAACCAGGAAACCTGGTCAGTGAAACAAGCAGCATCTTAAAGGTTGCATTGTTTTCTGTGTTGCTGGTTTGTCTCAACAAAAGTTGCTTTCACACCAGACCTGTTTAGTCTGCTTTAATAAAACACTAGTTGTAGGTTTCTAGATTTGCCAAGAAAGTCTGTTTCTTTTAGGAAGGTGTGAAAACGCAATCAAACTTTGATGCGGACCAAAACAGCAAAGTCTGCTCCGCCTACAAGCCTAGGTCTTGGTTCAGCTGTAGTGAACTCTGATGCTGTTCAAATGAACAGCAAGTGGACCGGAGATCACTCCAAAAGCAGCAAGCGGAAAACGCAGGGCATTCTGGGTAAATACAACCAAAACAAACACAGGAGTTTAGCACTAGGTGGAGGAACGGCTCATGGTCTTTTAAACAACCTGCTAAAATCTGACAATGCTCCAGTTTTGTTTACAATTTGTATAGATGGAAGCTGAGCTCAGTGTCATCTTCAGAAGTTTTTGTCGTTTCCTTCAATGGTTCTTGGTGCAGCGTCACCTCAGGTGAGGATGGAAACAGGTTTTTCAAAAGGGATTTGGTTTGTTTGACAGTGCAGTTTGAGAGCAAGCTACACCAGCTGAAGATGGAACAAATGTTGATATTTTGGTCCCCAATCGAATCGTCTACCAGACTATCAGGAGTGAAAACTCTCTAAAACCACAAGCTAAATCTGAGCACCGGTTGTGGATTTGCTCATTGTGGATGAAAGAAGCCTCAGCGAGCTGCAAACTCAACATCAGGCACCGTATGTCACACATGACCTCACTCCAACCGCATCACTTTGAATTTGATTTTACGTCCTGCGCTGGGTTAAACAGCCAGAGTGACCAAAACATGAAATATGATTATATCTGAGCAGTGAGATGTAAACAGTAGGCCAGTGTTCTCAGAAACGGAGGAGGAGTCAGCTGGACAACGTTTATGTGTGCGCTCACATTTGTTGAGAGAACTGAACAACTGCTCGAGACCTTCACTGTAGCGACTGAATCGGGTTTAAACAGACAATGTTTAACATTTCTTATAAATACCGTGAACAGACTGTACAGATCCACGAACCCATACAGCCCCTTTCACTAGCAGCTTTATGGAGCTAAAACATTCCTCCTATTTCATTAACTCCCACACTGTAACAGACCACTTTAAAAACAGCGTGAGGTCAGACTGCTTTTCCTGCGGGACGAATAAAACAAGGCATGTAGGGAAAACTTATCCAACTCCCAACATAAATAAACTTTACACGTGTAGTAGAATAACCAACATGTAATTAATTAAAGGTAAAAATGTACTTGTAAAAAATGTCTCCAATATCCACCAGCAAACCCATTAGATTTACCATAATGCATTGCATTATAGAAAACTACATGCAAAGCCACCTCTAATTTCTTTTTAAGATTTCCCTTCAAGCCGTCAGATTTTTTGCATACTTTATCATTGTATGTGATCAATGGTTCTCCAGGCCCTTGAGGTCTTTCCTCAGGACTCAAACCATGAAAATGGAGCCAAAGTAAAAACAATATTTCTGGTCTGCCTGTATGTAGCGGTGCTTAATGATAAATTATTCAGTCTTTGTGAATAGTGATGCATTCAGTTTGCCTTGGAAGTTAGGATATGGGAAAGACGACAAGCCCCTGTTGAGCATGTTTCAGAGGCAAGCCATAAAACCTGTAAAGACAGGCCGAGTGATGTTAACAAAACAAGCCTAGACCACCACATTTCTCTGCTTTTTATGCATTCAAATAGTAACAGGACATGTTCTGAAATAGGTATACAGCCACAAAAATGAGTGAATTAAAATGGAAAGCATCCAGAAAAAAAAGGCTCCACAGTACAAACTCTGGTTTAGCTCTGGCATCACAGAATAGTTATTTATTTATTTTTTTTTATTTTGTTTTTTTTCCTGAGCAAACTGTGACATCACCTATGGGCTGGTCAACAGCTGGAAAAAAAGGCCAGTCAACTGTACAACGAAATAAACAAGCATGAATAATCTGCAGTGGTCTGTTTAGGAAACCCAGCAGCTGACTTTATTTCAGGAGTGGAAAAGTAGTGACAACTCCAGGACTTATTGAACGTTACCAACATCTATGTTTTATGTCATTAGTCTCCGTTTTGTGCTGTAAGACTGAACACAGTTCTGGTGTTCAGTAGAAGGGTTTGTGGCTTATTAAATTAAAAGATATGTAAGCAAATTAGTAACATGCACAGCTCCGCCAACTTGCTACAACCCTCTCCTACCATGTGTAACATCCACAGCCAAGGAAGCATGCTTGGTTCCCCAAACTGGTGGAAACAGGCGTTGGCTCTCAAGAAAAACACTGAGGTTTGAAGGCACCTGAACTGAACCAGTTTGAGATCCAGAGTTCTTTTGGTGGAAAAAGTCCAAGATAAATGCGACTCTATGAAGCAAGCACTGAGGATAGAGTTTGGTTCCAGACTGTGGAGGAATCGCATAGATACTGGTTGAACAATCTCGTTTCGCGAAGAAGAATTGGTGACAATTTCATGGATTCAACCAACATAATCCCTCTTCTGCTCCTCCCACAAATCAACTCTCCATGCAACTGTGACACCATTAATGGGAAAATTACATGAGTTTTTCAACTGACTTTCACCAAAAGTGCTGCTAAATCCCACAGAGTGGAGAGATAATCGAGAGGAAAGTAGGTCAGTTTCAGCTAGGTGTGTAAAAAGATCTCACCAGACGAGATCTCATGATATTAAAGTAATCACATTCGCCGTGTTTCCATTGACCACGTGATTGCGCAATTTGACTAAATAAATTTGCTTCATGGAAACACGAACATTTGGAAAAAAACTCTTTTCGTTAAAAAGTTTTGGCGTAGGAAGAGGCTTCTTCTTTTGGTTTATTTCACAAAACTACAATGGAAACACTTGTTTCCCCGCATCACGAGTCACATGATCAACAACCGGATGCGGTCACTGGCACAAACCAGGAAGAGGACAGGATGGATGAACCAAGTCAGTCATTAACTGATTTGGTTCAAGCGTATAGCACCATCTCATTAAGAAAAATCATTTCTCACATTTTTATCTCTTTCATTCCTCTCAAAACAGAGTCAACAAAAATAAATCTGCATTTTCATAAGACAAGATTTAAATTTTTGAAGTGCAAGACTTCGACCAACAATCAACTCTGCGTTTTGGCAGATCTGTTGGTCAGCCTACGTCAAGGAAACAAAGCCTCCTTGTTTGGGATATCTGGAAAATGTGATTTGTCAGCAGTGCTGCACAAGAGAACAATCAATCAATCATCAGGGGAATGATAATATCCTCACTGAGAAACGTGAAGCCTTCGGACCCGGTTTACAGAACTTCATAGCTGTTAACTGATGCTCATATCTGGAGGTACAGTCCTTTGTATTCAGTTTCCTTTGATCAGTCCTGCTGTCCGTTGCCAGGAATTAACCTGAAGAGCTGTTCTGATAAAGGGGTTTGTCTGTCCCAGAGGACTACAATGTCCACTTGTGCAACCCGGCAGACCTGGGTGGTCTGGCGAAGTGAGCAGAAAACGGTCCGCCATGGACCAGTTCAGCAGAGACTGGACTTTTTGTGTGGGACACTTTACTTCCCTTCCCTCCGCCTCCAACTCATTTCTCCCAGTAAGTGAAAAGACAGAATGGACAATGCCGCCGTTTCTTCTTTTCATTTTTAATGAGCTCGAAACACAAACCTGCCTCGCCGTTTCAACAAGGAGACTCCGTCAGCAGTTTTTAAACAACATAAAAAAACATTTGGGCCACGGCGACGGAAGACAAAGATGAAAAAAAAAGAAAAAAAAAAAAGGGTCTTGACGCAATTGTGCTTTTATTACAGAGTCCGTTCCCTAATGGCCCACGGAAAAAAAACAAAAAAACAATAAATGCTAATTGCTCCTGGAAATATGAGGTCTTGGCTCATAATGGTGCGGTGTCTTTCACGCACTTGTCAATTTTTTCGCATGTCTTTAGAAAACCACTACTTCAACCCTTTTAATGAATTCAGAGCACAGCACCCCTCCCTTTAGATCTTTGGATAAGTGAAGTAATTGCCTAAGATTGCTCAGAGTCCACTCTGTTGTCACAAGCCCACCAGTTTGGTCCCTTAGCAACAGAAATCTGCAGCCTGGCGATGATTTTCTGCGACAGAGTGCCATCAAGGACATTTATTTGGAAATGAAAGAGCAGCCATATTCTAAGGCCATGGCCATCTTAGATGTCGGCTAGTCAATAGTGCTACGCACATCTGAAATAATGTGCATCATGGATAGATGAACAGAGAACAAATGGATGGATGGATGGATGGATGGATGGATGGATGGATGGATGGATGGATGGATGGGTGGATGATGGATAGTGGGTAAAAAGTAGATAAGAACAAATGGATGGATGAATGACTGATGGGTGGAGAGAGAACAAATACATTTGAAAGAAACAGATTGGGAGTTTCCATCCAGTAAAGTAACATAAATAAAAAAAACAACTTAATTTTCCCCCCAAATAAATCATCTTAGAAAGTACACTGTGCTTCATCGTCTCCCTGAGAAGATCTCACAGTCAGAAAAGACTGGCGGTTTATTGAATTAATCCCAAGCAGCTGCTTAATTGCTGTAGTGCTGTATTCCATTAGGTTAAGATGAGAATCCAAAATAAAGCACATATCCTGCTGGTAGAGCTCCCTCCTTTAAGACTCTACCTCAGCCTAAAGGGCCCAGTGTCTGACTGAGGGTAAGAAAACCTGCTGGCTTCATTACAGGAGAAACATTCGGGACTAACTTAATAAATGAATGCAACTGTCAAATCATGTAATGTCTAAATTAAAAAGTAATCAAGGAATGATAGTAAAAATTATCAGCAATTAGGCAGGAATTTAATAACCTTCTTGTGCCCTGAGCCACTCAAACATGAGAGAACCCTAAAACTGGTTTAGAAAAACCTTCATAGAAAACATGATGAACCGTTTTTCACACAAGCTGGTGAACTCATTGAGACATGAGTATCTATTTAAATAGAAAACTGTCACTTTGTCCTGACAGTATGATGTGAAGCAGATTTCCCTGTGGTCCTACTGCCATCTGCAGAAATACACAGCTCAGTCAGAAACAACCAGAGTCAGGAGGTGGGTCTTAATCGCTGTCAATCAGGCTCATGTAAACTAGCTACAGCTCCTCCCCCACACTGAAGCCTGCCGTGAATGCTAAGGCTAGTAAGCATGGGAACGGGTGAGCAGTGTTTCTGCAACTGTAAGTTGTTTCTCTATTATTAGCACATTGAGCAGCACATATAGAAGTTTGATTGACAGCGCTTAAAATTTTTTTTTAAAAAAATCACCAAAACATTTCTAAAATAGGGGATAAATATGAATATTCTGAATTACATCCATCTTGCTAAAGCTGTTCATACAACAATAAAAAGCGTGTGAAATTAGTTTAAGATGCAAAATAAAGAGAACTGTGAAAGTTCTGAAGTTGTCAGCAAGATTAAAACGACAGCAAGTCAGAAAATGAGCTAGCAGTGGGCTAAATGGGCACTTTATGGATCCCAACACACCCCAGGGAAATAAACCTCTGGAGCAGCTGATGCTCAACAAGACCCGTCAAGAGATGGCTTTGAATACATTGAGCAGTGTCGCTTCAGCCCTGAGGTTTGCATTCTGCCACTTCATCCAAAACACAGAACATCCCTCCTGCGCTCCATCACAACCCATTAATAAGCTCAAAACCCCCAACCTAATGACAATCTGATGACGAAAGGCAGGCTTCCTGCATGCTCTGGTTGTTCATTTTAAGTAGATTCCGGTGTGGTGGTGCCTTTCAGGCCTCCGTACTGCTCCGGCGCGCTCAGCCTGAGTGACAGACGCCGGCTGCGGCCCCAAGCCAGAGGGCAGGAATCACTCCGCACAGGGCTCAAATGCAAAGCCGGACCGCTGCACGGTTGGCACGAGGGGCTACACTATAGCGCCCTCAAGCAAGAGTCAACTTTCTAAGCAGCGTCGTTTTAAGCTCTCAGCACTCGCAGATCAGCGGTCGCCAAAAGCTCCGGGGGGCCTCCCCCGAGTCGACTGGCTCCCCGGCACCCGTGCCTTGATCTGCAATTACCACACGTCACTTGCCATTTCACTGAACCAAGAGAAAAAGAAAAAAAAACGGGGGGGGAGCGCTTTAATGCATGAAGGGGTAAATGGGTGAATAATTACATTTTTAATCAAGCTGAAAGAATCTCCTAAACAATGAAATGGGGCAGAGCTACAACGGGAGGTGGGATCGTCATGTTTGAAAGGAAAAGAAAAGAGCCGCAGACCCCCCTGCAAGATAAGGAGCTTCGACTGCAGAGAGATGTTTAACCTTAAGTGCTTTAGAGCTGCAAAAAAAAAAAAAAAAAAAAAAAAACAGAGAAACCTCGACTGAAACGTCAAACACAAGAAAAAGTCAAATATAAACCTAAACGGATATGATTTTTACAGCAACAAATGAAAACGAGGAACATAATGAAATCATTTCTACCCCATTTCATTTTCTCTTTAATATGCCAAAAAGGCAGACACATCATGTTATAATGTTATTTCTTCATCAAGAACATATCTGGAGCGTTGCCTTGATGCTTTCATGCATGTTTGAGAAATCCTTTAATCGCCCATGGCAACCATTAACTGTATACCTAGACTTGACAAAAAAAAGAAAGAAAAAAAATCTTGATTTTCCAAAAAGTAGATCTTCATAAACCAATAATTTAATCAATAAAATCCACTTATTGGAGAGAGCCAAGACACTCCCCCTGTCTCTGATTGGCTGCTCCTGACTGAGCGATGTATTTCTGCAGACGGCAGTAGGACCACAGGGAAGAGTCAATGGTCAGTTTTTCACAGATTATTTTTGTCAGGACAGATTAAACTGTCAGGACATAGTAATAGTTTTAACGAATAATTTAAAAAAATGATACAAGTTACCTACTGCAGCTTTAAGAAAAGCAATAATTAAAGTCGGCTCTGACTGGCGGATGTTGACTACACAGCTGGCTGGCGGGGCTGTGCAGGGGGCTCGCTGCAGAGGCAGGGGGTTTGCAGGGGGCCGTAAAGAGGATTATGAGGGGCCAGCATTGAGGGGTGCTTTTGTTGGAGCCTGAGAATGTGCGCAGGACCAGCGACACACACACACACACTCTCCTGAAGCAAAACTCTGAGCACACCTTTGTGTGATACTTAACAGAAACCTTAGATACTGCTCTGCACAGGAAAGCGCTCTCAAAGCTCATAAAAATATGCATATTTGAGCAATGCAGTATTCGACTGAACTGCCTGCTTAGCATAAATCGGACCAAAGCCTGCTGGAGTCCATCCAGTATTTTTGTTTTTTTTCATCCCCAGGCAGCTGTACTTGGCAGGCTGAGATGACAGAGTGCTACTCATCGGGGAAATAAGCGAGCAGGAGGATGCTGCTGAGAGACAAAACCCACCACGTCTGTAAACGCAATCAGAAAGAAAAAAGACCTTGAACTGGAGGCATGACAGATGAGTGTGTCCTGCTCTCGACGCACTAGAGACGAGACAGAACCGTCTCCACTTCTGTCACCGTGCAGGACTTCTGTGTTGAGCTTCAGATTGTCAAACATTAAAACCTGTAACAAGAGGAGAAGCTGCTTCAAAGTAGATTTTTTTTTTTTTTTTTTTTGCCATTTGAGCTCAGCTGGAAAATGGTGAAATAATTTGCTATAATCAAAATGGAGCTACATGTAGGGAAACAACCTCAACAGGTTGCTAAGTGTATGTTGCTGGGCAACTTGAAAATGAACCAACAATCGTAATTCTGGCATAATAACGCAGTTTACAGGAACATGCCTTACATCTAATGATATTTTGATATACCAATGTTCTGTTTCATACAACTGTGTGAACCTTGCGCTAATGGTGCGTTCACACTGAACGTTACGCATGTCAAAAACGTGTCCAACGCTTCAAGTTCGACACGTGTGCACTTTGAATACAGACGTTGCTCTACACCGAGCATTTCGCGCATCTGGTTTACATTCAAAGTCTATGTGGAGGCACGTCAAGGGCGCGTCAGACACGTCAGCTCCAGCCGTTATTTTCCATTGGACGCTCTTGATGCGTCAAACACTCTAAACGGTTCTAATCACGCCGCACAATACGCTCGAAATTCGCCGCAACGGAGGCAGCTTCTCCTTTGTTTTAATAGCGGTTGGCAACAATTATAGGAAGCACTACCACATAGCGCCTCGCGTTAAACAGTTCAGGCTGTTAAATGATGTCATCATTTGATATGGCAATAATAATTTTTTTTACCGATGCCAAAAAAAATAAATAAATAAATAAAAATCCCCCGGTATTACCGAAAACGAGACGATATGGTACACCTCTACTCCAAACTAGTAGACGTAAATACACTTGGTTCACATTTTCCATTTTTGCAACATTTTAAAAGTTGTAACAAATGAGAGACCTATTTTTTAAATCACCTAGCAATGCAATTTCTGTTAAAAGTCATTTCTGTTTCTGCCACTATTATTTAGGCAACAGTTACACATTTGAAAAACCCCCAAAACAAAACAAACAAACAAACAAACAAAAAAACAAACAGAAATTCTCATTATAAAAGAACGAGCTTTATTTTTGTTTATTCTTTTTAGGTCAGATTAGCAAATAATAAAGCACATTTTAGCAGATCCTCGTCACATGCACGCACACATGGCGGGTAATCAAATAACACCTGACAAATCACCAGCTGCAGAGATGGACTGTGTCCAAACCCTCCGTTACTTCATCTTCAGTGAAGTTCTGTCCACACGTAACCATTTGTTCCCCTCCCAAGTATCACAGGACACGACCATGAAAACGTTACAGATCTTCTATGCAAAAACTGGCACTCATCTCCACCAAATCTATGATCCACTTCCATAAAGAAAAAAAAACAAAAACTTGGAGCTTCATTAGGCCCTTCGGGAATTCTTTCAACAGCAACGAGAAGCAGCTGCAGTTGTGCGTTGTTGACTCTGCAACCATACTGCAGTAATTATTTCAGTCTGCATTCAGCTGGCATTCAGCTGCTCACACTTCACCACTGGCAAACTTGTGCATGCATAAAAAATAAAAAAAATGGGGGATGTGGGGTGGGGGAGGCACGAGATCCCGCTGGTTTCCCCATCTCTTGTTCAGTTCGCTCGATGCCAAGTACACAAATCGCTCAAGCCGTCGCCTGCACCACTAAACCCCCAAAACCACCGGCAAGTTTCCCTCTAGCTTCCATATAAACAAACCGGCTGGAAGAGGTTTCCATCACACAGCTAAAAACTTGTTATTAGTGTCTTTTATAATGAGTGGTGGCGTTATTACATAGAAGAAAGCTGGGGTCGTGTTTAGAATTAGCAGAGTGATATCAAAGACGAGTCTGAACATGAAGAGAAAAGTCATCCGGGATATTTTAGATGGAGTATTCTGACGCATAATGGCTTCGATTTGAGGATCAAAGATGGCGTTGGAAGCACACCGGCTATTTCAGCTTGTTTCATTTCTAAATTTCAGCTTGTAGGAGTTTTTCTCCCTTCTGAGAGGGGGAAAAACAAAGAAACTAAATATGAGAAGGTTCTACAACAAATAATGCAAAATAACTCCAACTTTCAGCTGTGGAAAAACAAAAAAGGTTTCAAACTCAAATGAGCAAAGCACCTCATTTGTGTGATTAAGATTTGTAAAACATTAAAGATTCTAATGGAAATTGGTCCTATTTAGAGACGCCCAGTGAAGTATGAGTACAGAGTTGCAGCGTGAAGTTGTCTGATGACGGCTGATTTTCAGCCTGATCAGTTCTCATTAGTGACCAGCTGGTCAAAAACTTTGATCTTTCTCTAATCCATTAGCACACAGTGAGCTAACACTATAAGGCTACGCTTATTGTAATGCTGACAAAACACTAATATGGAAGTTGTAACATAGTAAAGAGGACTCCAGGCACCCCATTTTCAATTTTCAATCAAGATATGTTTGCGATTCATGAGGGCTGCGATAGGGCGAGTAAGAGCTAAGCTTCACCAGATAACAGGAAGGCTGAATGGAGCATAATGGATCTGGAATGGTTTGAAAATGTTTAGAAATCTTGGAGTGAAAGGTACAAATAGTAATACTAGCACAAACCTTCCTTAGCCTTCCACAAATGTAAAATGCAAAGTTATTGCGTCTTTGTTAAAACAGCCCATCACAAAGCAAAGTCACTTTTAAAAGGCAGTATTCTCCAAAGGAATCCTTAAAGCCTAAAACTGATAGACTTCAAAACCTTTACCTCTAAAGTAAAGAATGGTTTGAAAGTGAAACTAAATTACACCCACTTTAAAGTTTTAGCCATTTTTGACAAGGATGGACTTTTCCGGTGTGTTCATGCATTTCCACATTTTATTGGGTACGTTAGGTTGATATTATGGCTGCACATTCCAAATACATCATTATTGCAATATTATTATGTGAAATATTCAAAGGACACACTTGCAATAAATGTTGGCTATTATAAGTTTTTTATGCTAATGTAATATTTAGTCAGCACAGAGTCTTACAGCAGACACACGGCACTCCTCAAAATACTAAAGAACAAAAAGATAACGGGAGGGAAAAACAAAATAAGAATACATCACAACTAAGATATTCATCACAGTATTTGACTAAATTATTGCCATAAGATTTTGTTGCCATCTTGTCAAGTTTATTTGTATAGAGCATTCAGCAACAGGCAGTTCAAAGGGCATTACACCATAAAAACAAACAGTGTTTTTATGGTGTAATTGCTTGTTTCATTTACAAAAAATAAGTATTATTTTTCAAATGCCATCATGAAAATCATCAAGCAAATAGAAATCAAATATATTGATCAATGTTGTATTTACTACTAATCAAAGCAACTCTAAACAAGTGGGTTTTTAGCCTCCATTTGAAGAAACTGTGTTTCAGCATCTTTGCAGTTTTCTGGAACTTTGTTCCAGATTTGTGGTGCACAGAAGCTGAATGCTCTTGTGTAGCCCTAGAACATGTAATGTATATTATTCACTACTGAAATGCTCTTACTGCTATATTGCATATGTTTATTTATTTATATACAAGTCCCGATAATAACTGGAGTTGTGAATAAGCCCATGGCTATGCTATATGCACAGATCACTAGAAGTGACTTACTGTATGTCCACCATGTTAAACTTCAAAAGTAATGATAGTAACAATAATATCGTCAATTCCCATGTCACAACTGCGGCATTCTCACACACACAGTGTGACATCACCTCTGATAACCTAAATAATTATGGCAGTTGGCTGTTAGCGATTGCACAATTGTCAAAAAAAAAAAAACTAAACAAAAGTCAGAGACATCATCACCGCAGCCATTATTATTATTATAATCATTACTTAATAATTAACTACAGTGTATACTCCACCCTTCCCTGTGCACAGAGGAATGTCTATTGCCACGGCAGGCTCCCAGTTTATCTCTTTCCATGAACCTACATAGACCGCTGCTGTGTTTTGCAAGGAAATATCCAAAGCTTTGAAGCCATGCCAAATGTTTGTCTTGGCTCTGCTTTCAGACACCGAGAATGGACAAAGGAAGAACTTGTTAAAACAAACCAAGAATATGTCCATTTCCTCCTTTTCCCCCCCCACCCCATCTCCGTTCTCATTGTTCTGCCCTGCAAACAGCTCTGAGAACGGTCACCAACAACAGCCCACTAGCTAGAAAGTGATGCCAAAGGGCTGCTAATTACGCTGTGATGCCAGTAATTTCCAAGAGTAATTACAGCTTACAATATGAACGTATCTCCGCCCCTCTGGCTGATTTTCTCTCACCACAATAAAGTCAAGAGGATTCCTCGCACTTCCTAAAAAAAAAAAAAAAAAAAAAAAAAAAAGGGAATCGTTCCCACGTGTTTCGTTTTCAGCCATGACAAACATCCTTTTGCAGTTTTGGAGGCTACAGTTTCATCTCTCTCGTTTAGGTCTGACTTACTTTATAAATGTTCATCAGAAGCAATAAGTCTTCAGTTTTATTGTCCCTCTTTGGTTGCTGTACATACCTCTGGCTCTCTGCGAGCACATAATTATAGAAAAGAAAGACAAGATGAATAGGTATAGGGCTTTGGCAGAAGCGCAAGACATTCCTGAAACGAAACCAGCATTTGGTTTCTTTCCGCTTCACTTCATCGGCTTTTTGTTGGAGGGGGCAATTATTTTACGCGCACAAACACATGTATTACTGCTGCACCTAAACATATTTAATGATGTCAGTTTATTGTGCTTCAGCTTTAAAAAAAAATAAATAAAAAAATGCAGGTTGGCTGGGCTGTTGGAGTGGAACGAAGTACCTTCAGAGCACACCTGCTGGCTCTGAAATGAGCAGGTGGTGAGTGACATGGAGGTGAGAGGTAGAGGAGAGAAGTATTTCATCCACATTTATGCACTCCCTCTCCTGATTGAGATTAGCACCATGCAGGCTGCAATAAGCTGCCCCCTCGGCCCCATAAAAAAAATAAATAAATCTTAGGATGCATTCACACAAGCTCTGTTTAGTTCGCTTTAATGGAACTCTAGAAAGTCTGGTTGATTTGGGGAGGTGTGAAAGCGAAATCAAACTCTGATAAAAAGACCAAAAAAATCAAATCCTGGTCCACTTAAAACCTAAGTCTCGGCTCTGTTGAAATGAACTATACTGTATGGTATTGTGGGTAAATTAAATTAAAACAAACCCAAGAGTCTAGAGCTAGTGAAGGAAAAGTCTCTGGTTTTTAACCAAATTGCTACAATCTGACGCCACTCTATTTTTGCTTGAGGCTAACGTTTTGTAAAAATGCCTCATAGCATAATTGTCCAAGTCATATTTTGGCCAAATTGAAATATCTGTGATCTTCACCCTGTCCATTTTGAAGCCCTGGTTGAGACAAAATATCAGTCGCCGTCAGAAAAACTGGAGACTCCAGGATTAGGAATGTCCTTTCTTAGCGAGTTAGCGAAATTACTAACACAGACCAATAAAATGTAATTCACTGCAAAGCTACAGATTTTTCAGGCATATTTATGGCATTAATTTTAATGACATAATGAAGAGTTGGATTCGGTGTTGGCAAATGTATATGTTGTAAACAACCTCGATCTGTGTTGGGGATAAAATGAAACTCCTGCTAAAGACAGACCTACCCACAATATTGTTATTGATTTTGAATCTCTTGTACATTGCGGGTAGCTTACTTGACAGTGATGATGATGCATCTTAAAACGCATATGGCCTTCAAAACACAGACAGTGTGAGAGGGCAACTGATGTCAGTATTAGCCTTTCTGGAGTATGATGGTTGAGTGTTTCAGCGTATAATAGGGATTTGATAAAAAAAAAAAAAAAAGAGAACCCTGGTTCGACACTAGTACACATTTAGATAAACTAAGTAAAGAAAAAAAAACTGTAGCCATCAAAATTTTCACACAAGAAAAACACAAGTGAAAGGCTCAATCTTTAAATAAATGAAAATGGTTCTCTGATCAGACTCAACATTTTTCCGAAGGAAAACGAATCCAGCCCCATCTCCATGTGTCAGTAATCTCTCTTTCGAGTCCCCTCTGCATCTTTAATTGCCGGGACACTCGTGTCCAAAGAGGCTGCTTTCGTTCCTCGGTGAAAAGACGAGACCTCTTCTGCTCCTACAACAGGCTTAAGCTGATAAACCCTCTTATTCAACATGGCCGTGGGATCGGCACTGCGAGCAAATAGATTGGGCGAAGGAAAAAAAAAAGACTAATCAAAACAGTGATTAGTCTCCAACGTGGAGACAGAGCTAAGCCACGGCGCAGCCTCAGCAGGAGGTCTAAACTCCAAACTGAGAGAGTTTTCTGATAAATGTCTCCTGAAGTGCAGCAACATAAGCTGGGAGATAAGTGGAATGCATGTGGTGTGGCGTAATTTCCCCAACAAAGATGTAGCAGGAGGGGTGGAGGGAGGAACAAACCAGAGAGTATCCTAGTCTCCAGGCTTGTTATGGACTCCAACCACTTTTAAAGACAAATTATTTCATAACAAGCATTTCCCACAGCATCTTGGCGGTCTGTCTTAGTTCATCTCATGAGTCTCCCTCTTTATTTCCAGCTCCAGTTACAGCCAGATCCTCTGCCGATGCCTCCGTCAGACCTGCTGTTGCTATACTTCAGTATATACAGGTGTCTCAGCAGCAAGGTCAGGCTCTGCGCTTCATATTGAGCTGCACCATGTACACAACATGGAAAAAACTAATTCGACACCCATCTCCTCGCTGTGCCGAATGTTACAAACCAGAACTCAATCTTGCTAAAAACATCATCATCTCGAGCAAATTTAGCATTTAACTCTTCTTTCTTTAAATGTTCAGAATCAGATGCACAGGGTCAACGTTAGCCAGAGAAATGATCATAGCTTTTCAGAAATGTTTACAAATGATTTTTCCAATTTCAAGCCAAGCCTGAGTCTTTGGCCAAATGTCTAACGACTGAATTAAACAACTTCTCAAAGACAAGAAATACAACTCTAAAACTTCATTGCTGTATGTTAGCATACTGCAGCTAGCTTGGCAGAGAATGTTAAACATAAGTTATGTTTATTTGGTTTCCATAGAGAATCAATTAGAGACGCTCGTGGTCATTATGTAGCTACAGCTAATATTGACATATTGCTATGAGTAATTAACGGCCCATAATTATAATCTACTAATATTGCAGGCAAAGAAAGAAGTGCACCCTATCTCGGTAAAACATGCATGCTGGCTTCTTATTGCTTTTCAAGTCATGAGGTGACTAAAACTTCAAACTTCACCTGCACACGCAGGTGAAGTTTGAAGTTTTATTTTTGGCGGATCGAACTGAAGTCTCAAACTTGAGACGCAATGTTAGCCGTCCTAACTTGCAGAAAAATGGATTTTGAAAAAGTGGCTTTTTCAGCAGACCTATGCAGCTTAAAAGTTTACCAATTTTATTGAGAGAACTAGAGATATAAATAGAGAGATAGATAGTAGGTAGATTTCCAGATGTGTTTGTAAAAGCCCAATGAACCAGCATGAAGCTAGCTGTCTAGGTAGCAACTATAGAAAGTATCTAGCTATCTAGCCATCCAGCTAGCTAGGTTACTATAGATTTTCAGCAAACTAAACAAAATCCTAACTGAGCATTAATACCTGCTACGTGAACATAGCCTTAGTGTATAAAATTACCAGCCTCCTCTGAGATGGCTACTGTGGAAGCTAACCGATGTAACAAGCTAACTTTTACATTGCCTTTTTACTCTAAAGGCTCTGTGCAGTGAGCATACATTTAGCAAAATCAGTTTGTGTGAATTTAGTACCACTGAAACTAAAATCCTTCATGTGATGACGTTAAAAATTATGCACAACTTGCATGCATCTAGTAACCTTGCATTTAGAATAGCGTGTGCACCTCAGGGTTTCTGTAGTGGCAAGTAAACTCAGCTGATAAATATAACCCAGATATTCTGTAGTAAAATAAATAAATCCACCACAGAAGTAATAATGAAGCCCTATGAATGATTCCAAGGCCCCCACTGCAGCGCCGTAGTTTACTGTGCTAATTAGCTTGCCCATCACTGACCCTTAACACTAATTCACACATTTGTCCCCAACAGTCATATGACTCAAATACACACACACACACACACAGTATTAACTTTTCTAAATTTAATGTTAAACTACTATATTGTTAAAATAAACTCAACAAACCCAGCTGCAGATGTTTCTGCACATTTCGATTCAGAACTGAAACAAACAAACGCACTAAATGAGCCATATTCAACAGTGCTTGTTTGTGTGCACCGTCTCCTGGAAGAGCAGGAGCCGTGTGCACCTGCAAATTATCCCAATTGACTCTCTGGTTATTAGAAAAATAATAAGCCACCTACAGGCCAGGAGCTCCGCTTCAACGGGATTCCCCTGCATTTTCCTCCACTCTCTCTCTTAATGCAAGGTGCCAATTTAGCAAGGCGAGCATTTAAATAATCCTCATAGTGCTGGAACGCAGTCAAGTTGCTGAGCAGCGACAAAAACGTCATTTACAAATTCTTATACGCTTAGCTCTCGCTGAAGCTTTTAAAAAGCAAAATAAATAAATAAAAATTTCTTAGCCGCTCCACGAGGGCTGACTTAAAGTGCCGATTCAGCGTTCAAGATTTTTTGGGGAAGCCAAATGCAGTGACGTCCGACCTCATTAGAAACACAGGATGCCACGCGAGGGCCGGCTCGCTGTAAATGTACCGCCTGTCCAACAGTAAACCGAGGATCAGCCATCAGTAAAGAGCCATTAATCCACATTATGGAGGGATCCACATCAAAACCTGACATGAACATAAGCTGCTAGAAACACAGATGACGGAGCACGAGTCGCATGTGAAGCAGCTGTTTAGAATTAAGGGGGAGACTGGATCTAATGTCGCAGTGGACGAGGAACACAGGAGCACAGGCGTCTTTACACCGAGGCCGGGCCGTTTCTGTGGGTTTAATAGTGTTAAGTTTTTTGACTGGCAGGGGGGCTGACAAGTGCCTGAGCAGAGACTCATGCTGACAGACTGCTGTTGGAGAACCCAACTGTTTGTATGGATCACAAAAGTCAAGAAACTGTACAAACGCAGATGAATTTTGAACTGTACTTTGAGCCTTTTAGAGATTGTGTGACATTTTAACAGCATAGCAAATACAGTTTTGTCTTCAATCTCTCTGCTGAAGTTTTGTTCAAGTTGTTCACTGTGAACAGGACCTGCTTGTGTTTCTATGAATGTTCAGGAAATATCATTTCTAAATATTGCAATTCCGACACAACAAAGCCTGCAATGAATGCTAATGCTAGTTAGCAAGGCCACTGTCGACAGAGGATGAACAGCTGTCCTGTAATGGTAAGTTGCTTCTCCGCTGTTGCCACACAGAGTAGCACATACACATGCGTGATTGATCATTATTTATACCAGCTTATTTATTCGACAGCTGCAGGTTTCAGCAAGACAAATTGAAAACTTTTTAATGTCATTTTGAATGAAATTTAAGACCGAAAATATTAATATGTGGGCTCTCAGGAGATGCTGCTGGCTCTCATTGGTTGGCAACAGAAGTGAGCTTGTGGCAAGAAAACAAAACGTCATTCAGCCAACTAGTGAGACATTTTCAGTTACCCATAATAAACGCACAAAAAAAAGCTAGTTAGCTAAGCTATTAGCAGCTAGTTAGTGAATGCATCGGGTAATAGAATACGAGTGAAAGTTTTCCTTGACAGAAACAAAAAAAAAAATACATATAAATATTAAATAGTCATGCCATGACAAAATATAACACCAGCACCTGTTATTAATGTATTTAAGGACAACTTACATTTTTCAAATGAATTTAAGACATTTTAAGGCCTTAATTTTAAATACATGAATTTATGATTTCTTAAGACTTTTTAAAGGATGTGTGGACAACCTGGTTGACCTCTTATTAAAGGTTAAAAGATTACATTTAAAATAAAAAATATTTAAATTCAACCTGTTTTTTTCCACTTGGTCCTTATTTTAAATAGATAACCCATAAAAGAAGCTAATTGACTGATATGATGCACTCTTTTCTTTTTTTTTTTTTACAACTATATCACCTAGCCCCAGAGATAAAGCCATCCTTTTTCTGTGAAAACCTGCTCTTGCCAGTTGCCTGATTAATCTCCCGGTGCCACAAACAGCAGGGCTGGTGCCAGGGTGCCATGCCGTACGCTGACACACTGGGTCTCTTTGTATGGCGAACCCATTTCAAGCAGGAGCTGCAGGAGCACTTACACTTGGGTGAATATGGCACAGAGGCGGGAAGAGGAGGAGGAAGAGTGGAGGAGTGCTGGGTTGCTGTTTGCATATGTACCACTCTGCTTCCACTCAGTCACATGGATGGACTGCGCGAAAACAAAAAAAAATAAAAAATTTTAAAGTACAAATGTATCTTAAAAATCCGCCGCATCACTCGCCGATGGAGCACACGCATTTTGTCCCACCTTTGCAACAGAGTTAATAAACGTGAAGCGAACGCAGAAAACACGAGGAGTGCACATCCATCCATTATTGTGTTGCTTTTCATTTCGCTTAAGAAACACAATCAGTGGCGATGATGATGAGGAGGAGGAGGAAAACTGGGGAAAGCACCGAGAGGCAACATTCAATCTAGGAAAGATAACAAAGGGGCAAACGAAAGATGGCTATGGATGGCAGGATGCCCCTGGGGGCAACTGTGAGGTTATTATGGTGGGAAGGGCAGCTGAGCTGTTGTGTGGGGCAATTACAGACTGAAAGAGTCGGCTGACGGGTGGGATGGGGAGGGCAGCAGAGGCGAATCGAGACACGGCTGCATTAAAAAACATAAAGCGGACCCGGACGAGGTTTGAGTCGTCAATGCGCTTATCCTCATGGAAACCTCGTCTGTACAAACCGCCTGTATGTCATCACCAGAATCTCAAATTATTGTAACGCTGAACTTTACTCTGCGCTGGTTTTGGAGGCTTTCACTGGCAGATGCGTTAGTCTGGTTGTTGGACGACAGGCAAATGAATCATCTGTTGTTCTCATCCAGAACTGCAGCAGACACTGTGGCGAATACATCAGCCGAGTCCGTTATCCTTAACGTCACACCGCTGTGGAAAGTCCTGCCTGGAAACCACACGGCGTCCAGCGGCGGTCCAACTACAGGAGGAAGGTTGGGGCCACGGAGGGAAGTCAGATGGAGGCTGCAGCCTTAGGGATATCGCGTTAACAAGATAACGGGAGCAGAGAGGATTTTACGAGGCACACTGAGACTCTCGGAGTCTAAGAGAAAGTACTCGGAGTGCTTGGATGTTTCCCCATTTCTGTCTGCATCACAGCTACAAACTTTAACCCATTCTGGTCTGATTTTGGGTGATCAAAAGCAGAAGCGGATAGCTCCGTGGGTTATTTTACAAGTAAAAATGGTAAAATGCACCATTTATTTGCAATTTGTCCCCACTAGTCAGGACAATGCAAAGTCTATTAATCACCTCAGGTATAATGGCTTCAACCCTCTACTACACTGCAAAAAACACAATTTTACCTAAATGTTTCTTCTAGTTTCTAGTGCAAATATTTTATCAAACTTGAATTAAGACAAAAATAACTTAAAAGGAACTTTTCAGAAAGACATAAGCTTCAAGTTTATCTGATGTATTCCCTGTGTTTAGCTCCATTCATCATCTTCAAACGGTTTTTCTGCTCCAGGGCTGCAGAAGGTTTTGCCAACTCAAATTTAAGACTCTTCAAAGACCCTTTTAAGACGATTATGAATGGAATTTAAGAGCTATATCTCCATATAAATGTACAAACACTGACCAGGCGAGTGGCAACAAAATTACACTTACCCAATCAACGCAAAAAACAACAACAAAAACAAGTTAGCTTGCCAACAAGGGTATATAAGCAGGTATTAGCAGAAGCCTCAATTGTCTTGAGTCACAAAACACAATGAAGATCATAAATCATGAAATTATAAAAGAAGTTTGAGTCAGTGAAGCACATCACAATCCCACCACTGATGGCTCCGACTATGCATCCATACAGACAAGGTGACAAAAAAGAGGTTATTAGTTTTGCTTTCTTTCATTAACCTCCTTCTTGTTATGATTTTATGACAATAAATTGTTCCATAAACGATGGCTGTAACGTTATTCTTTTGTGGATGCGGGTCCCGTTCAGGTCGTAGTAACATGAGCGACCAGGCAAAACAATAAAATAAATATTGGAATTGAGCATAAACACCTGCTATGTGGACATAGCCTACGTTACGTACAAATTAGTGACTTCTGGAGGCAAATGTTTTCCGTTGATTTTAGGGGAAATGTTAACAGAACTTGTTCACTCTCAAAGGGTAAACACCCCGGAGCTGCAGTTGTGATGACAGCCCCATTTGCCGTCGCCTCTTGAAACATTACATATCACCTTGTAAAGTGGCAACAATGGCCGGTGAAAGTAGAAGGCAACTAAAGCTCTGTGGTGTGAGATTGGACATTGGGCGCGGCCAGGCGTCCCAGCCCCTCACAGACGGCCTCGCTCTGTTGCCGTGCCCTGCGGCCTCCAGCGCTTTCATTGCAGCAGGTGTCTGAGCCACAGATTCTTTACATAAGCTCTTGTCAAACATGGCGAGCAGAACGCAGGGGCCGTCACAGCTGCACAACAATAGGAGTCAAACTACGGCAGCCGGAGTCAAGATAACAGTTCCTGCAAAGTCGGAGGCAAAACTTGAGCAAAGCAGATGGAGCAAACCAAGTTTATAACAAGCAATTTAGAGAAGTTAAAGTGAATGGACGTTGTGATTTACCGTCTCAAGGTCATCGCAAGGCGACAAGCTACAAGCACACTTTACCTTATGGCTGTTTAAGCCCCAGAGGGTCATTTTAATTAACACAGGATAGATTATGAATGCACCACTGCAATTTGAACATTTTTATTTGTTCAAATTTTATGGATTTCTGCTACACAACTCTGAACTGGGAAGGATAATGCATTATCCTTCAATAACTGCTTTCACTGAATACTTGCAATAACTAATTGCAGGTATTTAAAAGTATTTTTTGTTAGCTTGTTTTTTTTGCTTGTGCAAAAGAACTTCATGCCCCGGCTGTAATAAAAGCAATGAATTTAAGTGGAAGCACAAAATCTTACAAAGTATTGCTGTCTATTTTCTAATGCAAATATCTTAGTACACTTGAAATAAGATGAAAAAAAAACAACAACTTTTCAGCAAGATATAGGAGCTTGTTTCAAGTTATTGCATCTTTATATTGATGAAAAAGTCAACATTAAAGAGAACTTTAACATCTTTAATATCTGAACTGGACTACTGCTCACGCCTTGATTCAACTGATTACCATTGGAAATAAATAAGTTATGTAGGGAAACAAAGACTGATTTAGCAATTAATCTGCAGATTGCAATCATATCAAAAATCCCGACTGATACTGTATAAGATCAGAGTTTAGTGCAATGTCAAGATGTTAAAATACAGTGAAAGTGATAACAAAACAGGGAAATAAAACTCAACACACCTTATTGAGTCAATTGAGGTCTTAAGCTACATGAAGTAAAAGCCAAAGGAAAACAATGGATCTTGCAAAGTCTTAGAATTTCTCACAATTTCTCCAGTTAAGTTGGGATGTCTGACACGTGCAAAAATCTTCTAAATATTAGCAAATACAATGTTAGAAGAAAGGGTAATGGAAATTGTTTGCGTTTTTTTTTTCTTCACAGTTCCACAATCTCATTTACTCTTAAAAGTCTAAAAAAAAAACAGTTACATTTCTTCATGAGCTGTTTAACCAAAAACATTTAGGCCAATTTAATAACCAGCAAAATCTTAACGTGTTCCCATGATTTACTGCTCAGGGTCAAATGTCTTTCAGTGAGGATCTGTTTTCCTGTTCAGACTGCACAGCTCACGTTTCCTGGCATTAGACACCGGCGTTAGGGAATCCGTGCTATAACTCTAAAAAGAAAGAAAAAAAAAAAAGGTGCAATTTCACACCTTTGGCGTTCAACACCGTTACACTGTAATTAAGCATTTTCTAATACTTTTCTTTCTGTTAGCAATGGCTTTTATGGTTTTGTTTGTTGGAAGATATTTTACATCACACTTGTTTTAGCTATTGGAGTAAAAAAATGGACTCCTGTGTCAATATTTAGCACATTTAATTCTTCAAAAGTAATGAGGAATTGCTAAAACTAAATTGGCCAACCTGACCAAAACACAGGAAATCGGTGCGGCCCCACGATCAGTTCCAGGTTTAAATCGAGCTTTATATTCTTTCCCCCAACACAACATACAGTATCAACACTAATTGGTGAAGATGTTTTGTTTGCTGGATTTGTTTACAATCTAAGGTCTCTACAAAGTCTCAAACATCTTAGCTAAAGCTAACAGCTGGATCAAGAACCTCTAGATAAAACATTTAGCGCCTCCTTTGAAGCCACTTCTTCTTGTGTTCGGATAAGGAGGGCTACGACACCCGATGAGCGTGGCGCAATAACGATTTCAGCAGACGAGGGCCGTGCTGATGAAAGGCATCCTTTACCCTCGCACTGAGGCTGCTGAGAACCGTCGTCACCTGGCGGGGAGCCGAGCGAGCGAACCGCAGAATCCAACAGGGTTTTTACCTGTGATGTGATCCCCCGTTCTTACAACGCAGTCAGGAAAATCTCTATGTGATGTAGATTCGCAAGATTTCAGTTTTGCACAACTCACAGCAATCGTCAGTAAAGCGACATCTGGACATCTACTTCCACTCAGCAGTAATGTATTCCAACAAAAAAATGGGTTCTGTGCTTCATGGAAATATGTTCTGTGATATTATGGTCTTTCTGGCTTTTAAGTCAAATGTATTCTGTTACCAACCTGAGTGTCTGGAAAAAAATAACCCAACAAAACAAAACAAACAAACTAACAAAGAAAAAACAGACTGACAGATTTCAGGTAAGCTTCGTCCCAATAACTGGCACTGTTCAGAATTTGAGCAGATTTCAGTTTTCTGTGAAGCTTTAACCTGCCAACAACATTTAATATGGACAAAACGACGAATGAGCTTTAAAATGACCTTCCTGCCATGAGTGGTCATAAATTATTTACATAGGGGGCTGAGGAGACGTCGAGTCCCGTGTGAGAGAAAAGACGCTTTAAAACAGGGTTTTATTAATATTTTAAGACAAAGACAAAATGAGAAATTTAAACCTTTAGCATCTAATATATATATGCAAGTAGAATTGTTAGAATGATTATTAGCCCTCATCTTCCGTCTGTGATGAGGGCTAACATTTACAAATTGAGCATGTTTCATGACAGGCTGGAAGCATACATTGACAGCAGAGAAATTAAGTGTTTCTTTTAGCATTCTGTTTATGTATTGCAAGTCTTGCTCTCTCTCACCATCATGCAGCCTGAATTAAAACACGCAGCACTGTAATAGAAGAACTTTTTTGTATCACGCCAGGTTGTACAGAGTAACAACACACTTGTTGGCATCAAAAGTTTATAATTCTAACATGTTGTATCCAAAGCTTTTCTGTTAAATCATAGACTATAATGTGCCCAAGACACCAGTGTTTACAGCCATCGCTGCCATGATTTATTTATTTCTTTTAAGGTTTTGTTGGCTCGAGTTGTCTTTATTTGAAAGAAGTTTGACAGGAAAGAAGGTCGAACCTGCGACCACCAGCACGAGGACTAAGGCCTCAATATGTGGGTTGTGCTTTGCCCCTGAACCACCACAGCACCCAGCCATGATTTTTAATGGCTTATCATGTGAACAAACTTATTTACGTGGGATTTTAATTTCTTTTATTCAATGGAAACAACACAATTGCATAATTGTGTTTTTTCGACATTAGCAGAACATCCAAATCGTTTTATGCACTTTTGCAATGGAAACGCGGCTACTGACAATGAATATAGACGTTTCTTCATTGTTTAGCAACAACTTCCACCTCAAAGAGCGCCGTCGTCATCGGTATGATGTGTCGCTGCGTAATTGGAAAAACGTTGGGTTTTTGGATTTCGGATTAAAACCTTAGTCTGGTTCTGGTCACCGGTCATCCCTACCTGACAAACTCCATTACTTAACCCAATAAATTATTTTCTTGCCTCTCTTTTTTTTTGTTGAATTAATACCTCCTGTAGAAAAGTGGAAACTAAAAAGTGAGAGTGAGATAGCTCGGTAAGTCATTGTAGGATATGGGTGGGCGAGCAGAGCCAGGGGAGGAAGTGAAGTCAGAGAATCTGACGTGGGCGGTGAAGCGTTGGAGCTCTGGACAAAGGAGTGGGGAGCAAAGAAAAAAAAAAACTGCATCCTTCACCAAGAGGTGAACTCTCCCTGATCCAAGAAAAAAAATGAAGTCAAATAAAAAGAAAAAAAAAGAAAAAAAAGCAACAACCTTAGAGCAGCTTCTGCTTTTCTCCACCTCCAAACTTAAAGACCCTGGTGTGCCAGGATGAGCACTGCACACACGAATCCAAAGACAAAACCATTCATTCCCCTCTGGTCCCAGTTAGCCACTTCCTGTGTCTTCAAGACAAACAAATCTGAAAACAATAGGCAGCTAATTACGGCTGCAACCAATAACGGCATTCATTATCATTCAGTCTGCTAATTATTGGCCGTTTATTTTTCAGTTAGTCAGCTAATTGTTTTGGCAAGGAACAATTAGCCTTTCCTTAACAAAATCTGTTACTCAGACTGGAGCTCAGGAGGACGACTCATTTCAGTTAAACTAAAAAGAAACAAAGTAAAGTAGAAATGGTTGAAAGCTAGCAACAATTGAAAACTAATTACAGAGCTTTCCAACATTTTGTCATGTTACGACCACAAGCCTGCATGTGATTTTTTTTTTATTTATTTGGGGTTTTACATGACGGTCCAACATAGACAAAAAGCGGCGGCTTTTTTGTTGGTGGAAGGTCAAAAAGAAATAAATGAATTGGGTAAAAATACATGCCACTTTTCAAACTTTCATTTGTGATACAGAAGCTGAAAACAACGCAGTCCGTCGACAAAATCACGCAACGTACCCAGCCCTACCTCCTGGCCCAGGGATCCATCCAAAGCAGTATTCATGCATTCTTCATTATGATTGACAACTATGCCATTCCATGTAAGGCAACATGTTCAGTTGGAGCTCTTGATGAGCTCTTTAAGGCCGTTATGTGTTTGGTATGTCATACAGTGCTCCCTTAACCAACTTCTTCACCTTTCTCAAAACAATCGTTTACAACATGATAAATGTTGGAAAAACAAAGGAAACATCCAGAGTTGTTGAGTTGAGAGCAAGAATGCTTCATTAGTGTGACATATGTACAGTAACTTTTCATGAATATTGTTATGCTTATGACGTTACTAAAACGATGCAAGGTTTTATTGTTTGATGTCAACCATCTATGTTACATGCAAATGACACTACTCTCTTTGTGTCCCATATTGCTATCTTTGGTGAACATTGTTTTGAAGATGATTATGCTGACACTGTTACAGTAATTATGTCACTGGATCATAAAGTTGAATAAATATTGTCACTGTGAACTTATAACTTTGTGATTATTGTGATTGGTATGTTTTAAAAAAGCCATTTAATGCTAAGATTTAGCATCATATGATATAAGTGTAAAACACAATAAAGTGTAAATGTTTAAGTAAATTTAGTGTAAAATTAACGCCATAAAAATAACAGTATTACTCTGAAGAGTGTAAACAAACAATAGTGTTAAATAATTTGACTCACTGACTTGTTGTTTTTGACACTAAAATGAGTCAAATTAACTCTGGAAATTCGACACTGGCCATAGAGTACATTTTACATTATTTTCGAGTGGGACCAAATGTTATCTAAAACGGAGTTAAATTCAACTCTATAGGTGTTAAATTGACACTTCGTTTTTTACTGTGTATGCAGTATTTATTGTATTGTTCGTCATTTATCGTGATACATTTCTCATGCATTGGTATCATGATGAATTCAAATGCAGTTTACTGTTGAGATTGTTAGTTTTACTTTATTTTTTTCTCTCCACTGTTTGTTCAATAAAAGCATCAATAAATACCCAATAAATTTGAAAATATAGTCACCGTGTGCAGCTTAGTGATGCACTCGGTCACCACCAGTCACTTCTTTACGTGACCAGTGTCCTAAAGAAACGCATTACAAATAGGAATGTTTTTTCACCAAGAACATTATTTGTGTTCATGGGGCTCTGGATTGCTGTGACACAAGACCACAGAGTCATAGTTACCTAGAAAAATAAGTAATAAGTAGTTTTTAATAGTCACTTTTATCGTTGTAGCACCACAAAATATCACAATAAAACTTTTAAGCCCATATCGGCCAGCACATAGCAGGAATATTTCAAAACGTGACCCAGAGCCAAACAGAGCTGGACAGCTGCACACTGCAACACGAGGCCCAGACAGACAGACAGACGGACAGCAGGCGGACCACCAAGAAGAGCGCGAACAATGCCCATGTCGATGCCACAGATATTTTCCGCTCTGGGTTAGAGAACATAATGAGGCTGCAGTGCGACGGTGGACGTGCTCAGCTCCCCAGGACAACCCTGCCCTCGTCTTCTTCCTCCTCCTCCTCCTCCTCTTCCATCATCTGAGCCTCATTCAGACCTGGAGTTCATTATGAGGTGTAACGGAAACAATCACCAGCGATCAAAAATAATTTACAGGACAATGTTTCAGTCCAAATCCTGCCAAGCAAACGATGAGGAAGGCTGCTGTGGTTTCACTGAAGAAGGTGAATCCTTTATTTATGGGAAAGTAGTGGAGATGGGAACTCGTATTCAAGTGTTTCAGTCTCTCAAGCTCATATTTTAATGTAATCAAATCCAAAAGATATTTTTGATGTTTCATTTTAGAAAAAAGCAATAAAAATCTCTGCTAATGTCAGAATTCACATGCTGAGGCGTTTCAGCCAATTTGGGACTTTTTTTTTTAAATGTCTTTTTTAATCATATAGAAATGCATGAGACCGACGCTGTAATCAGGACGCTGGCCTGGCCTCCAGACGCACACACACGCAATTCCTGCAACATAATCCTCTGCTCCATTGTTTGCAAAGACCGCCAACATGGCCGGGATATAGTGACACAGAAAAATGCATTTGTACAGAAACTTAAAAATCCACCAGCATGATGTGTGAGGTGGGGGGGAAAAAAAAAAACACATTTCCATTGGATTGTTACAGCTGAAATTTTCTAAAAAAGCGATGTTTTATTCACACAAATCCGGAAATGAATAAGAAATACTCAGCTACGTTCGAAGTTATTCGGCTATAGAGGAAAAAACAAAACCTTGTTTTCACTAAATTTGAACTCATTTGGAGAAGCTGTAGCAAGTTTGTAAATTCCAGGATTTGCAAAAAAATAAAATTAAATTAAAAAAAATGCAAGATTAGATGCAGCAAACAATCAGTCAGAATCTGGGATCTGATTTTCAACTGATCGGCTCAGACTGATGAGCTGCAGGTCAAATACTGAAAATAAAAACATGAAATCCTGTAATTCCTTCCTCATGTGGGTCTTAACTAGAAACTTCCTCCCATTTTTCATCTAAAAACAGCACGTAGTGCGATGCATGTTTTCTGGGAATTTAATAATAATAAAGGTTAGCAACATACGCCTTGATGTATAAACTCTGATTTTCTATTTCTCTCCAACATGCAGCACATTTGGCTTTTATAAGTTTTTGTGCCTAGAATTAGAAAAAATAAAATAAAATTAGAGTTTGTCAAAATGGACATCAGTGGGTCAGACCCACACATAAAGCCAGACAAAAGACTTCTTGCCAGGAAAATAAACTAATTGGTGTATTTTTTTAAAAAAAATATATATGCATCTATATAAAAATATCATTTTTAAACAAGAAAAAAGTGCTTTCAAATTGATTCAAATCTTTTTGTGTGTTTTTGGAAACACACAAAAAGCTGAAAATACTATATTGGCAGTATTTTAGGCTTTTGGCTATTTGCAGCAACCTAAACTGAATGGACAAATAACAAAAAAACAGGCATTAAATTGCCATAATCGTTCTCTAATTTGACGGTTCTCCAGCCTGTCTCTGGGTAAAATCATTAGTGTGTGGAAAGCGGAAAGCCAGAAGGAAGTCCAATGTGTTTCCCCTCCTAATAATAACTCAGGAATGTCTGCAGCAGCACATTTACGTCCAGATAGAACTGGGTGAATTAAAGTCTGGCTTATTCCAGCAGACGCAATTATCAACAGCCTGATTTATTAAGCATAATTCAGATAAAGTTATTAACAATGGCATCATACTTTAATTCCCTGATTAGATCTTGTGAAATGAATTAGTCTCAGCCCAGAATAGACTCGGTGTTTTTAACTCATTTGAGTTTATCTCATCTACTACTGATAATCTGCAGTTATCATGACAGATTATGGGCAAATTAAAAGCATATTGGCTTGTTTAGAAGAATCAAACTAAACTCCAGATGTGCATAAAGACAGCGAGAAAAAAAAAGTATAGGCATTTTGTTTCCAGTGGCTTCCAGGTCACTTGTAACCAGGGACTGGTCCGCCAGGCTGGGCTGCCCTTCATCACCGCCTGGCCTCTCTCTTACCTTTTTGTGTCTGTCTTTGAAAGGTAACGCAGGCCACGGCATCTCCTGCAAAAAGTCCTGCCAGTGTTTCTGGTCCTGGTCGGACGACACGAAGACGACTTCCAGCTTGTCCTTATGCTCAGACGCCTTTTTGAAGCGGCTGTAAAACTCGCACAGGCTGCCGTTGAACTGCTTGCACGGGGCGTTCAGGCTGCACCCGAAGAAGAGCCCGACCAGGGAGAGTCTCGCGCCCAGAGACTGCACGTCCACCTCGGCTTTTTCGCTGTTCACGAGCCGCTCCCCGAGCAGACTCACCAGAAACTCCGACATCGCGGCTCGACACGGTCCGAGAACACGCAGCCACACGCAGGCACAACCGTAACCCCCCTCCCGCTCCCTCTTCAGCCGAGGCTGCTGCACATGTAACCGCGGCGTGTGTTCGGGGCGACACCCAGCACTTCCTTTCACCTCCACCGAGAGCCGAGAGGTTTGTGAGGGGAGCTCCGAGCCCCGGAGATAAGGAGAGAGGCGTTGCGGTTGTGTGGGCTTCGCCACGGCTCTGCTCGTCCCTCCGCTCTGAGCGCTGTGCAGGAATGCGCCTCGCTTAAATCTCCCTGACTGCAACGGAGATGACTCCCATTTAGCATGAAATCGCTCATTTACGCCAGTTGTTGCTAAATAAGAGTTCACTTCTCCTGCATGTCATATGAGGGTTTTAATGCAGTAATACCTCAAAATGAGGCCAAATTAGACTTTATTTTGTTTTTATGTTTTTATTCTCAACTCTCTTATTTTAATATTTCTACTTACGCGAATGTTCTGTTTCATCACAAACACACACGCACACACATATTTGTTACAGGAAATTACTGTATTGATATAAGTTTTATTTTATATATTCTGAGTGAATTTCATTGGATTTTTGTAAACCCTGAGCGACCCAGCAACTTCTAAAAGTCTGCTGCCACCTAGCGGTCATTACAAGAAAACAACATGTGAGGGTGCCTTCTTTATTCAGTCGATACTTTAGGACAGGGATGTCAAACTCCAGTCCTCAAGGGCCACTGTCCTGCAGTTTTTAGATGTGCCACAGGTACAAAACACTGGAATGAAATGGCTTAATTACCTCCTTCTTCTAGACACCTGTGCTTTTGGAGAACATCAAAAAAAGCCTTTTGCGGTGTGTTTCAGGGTCGGTCCGACACTTTTTGAGGCCTTAGCAGATTTTCATTTGGAGCCCCATTATACCAACATCTCAACACCAAATGCTTTATTGTTCCTAAGCTACTCTATGTAACATGTTTGCTATCACTAGCAAACTAACATGTTTGCTAGTGAACAGTAACATCTGTTTGTAATTAGCTTACATCATACCAGTGTTATTGCTAATGATTTTAATCCTACAGGAGTAGCAAACAATATATATTTGGATTTTGAAATACAGTGATATTTATGTGTTCCATATTATTTTAACTACTTGAAAGTAACATCAGCTGAACATCAGCTGATAAAACCCTAAATTTACAGTAAACAATTTCATGCTATATTTCCCCACGTGTGGCAGCAGGAGGAATAGATTGACCTGTTACTTGTGCCACACTGTAAAAATAATAAAAATGGTTTCCCATGTGTAATAACATTTAGTTTGTGAACATTTAGTTTGTGTTATTCAATTTTATTTTAAATATATATTTGTTTTATTTTATGTGATGGTCTATCATATAGAAATCTCAATAAAACACAGTGTGGTTTGTGGTTGCAAAATGACAAATGAAAAAGTCTGGAGATGAGGTGGATGAATATTTGTGAAGATCCAAACGGAGACAAGAATCCTTAGAAACAACTGAACATCTCACGACTACTGCAGAAGCCCTTTACATGTTCTTTACACATCAAGTTTTGGAGGAGGCAGATGAAACTTTCTGGTGACCTCTGAAGGAACAGTTGACAAGAGGAAGACGTAACAAATTGCAAATAATGCACCGTTTTTAACTATTCAACATCAAATATTTATTTTTAAGTTCAATTGCAAGGCAATGGAAAAAAATTATCACAATATAAAAATCTCTAGTTGCTTTTTGAATCAACAATTAGTGTGTGTATGTGTATTTATACACAGTACTTTATTTACTGATTGCACAGCATAATCAAAGAAGAAATGGATCCTTCAAAATAAAGAGTCGGGGAGCTGCATGTGACAGACTTGTTGATTTTGTAAAAATGGAGCTATCGATGCCGCTGCACCAATTTATATTGAGATCAGAATTGGGTGATTATTAAGTGCTTGAATGAAGCAGTGTAAACTGTTGATTAGTGAAGAAATGTTGGCTCTTTATGAGCTGGGGACCATTCAGTCTTCAGTGAACATCATTTTCACCAGATCTGGCTTGAAGCACTCTTCCTCCACCAGCTTCTGAGGCTGCAGCACAAAGATCACAGTTAGCTTGTAGCACTGCCCTGATGGCAGATTGTATTTTTTTTAAATTTATTTAAGAGAGCCTTTTTAACAACATTTGGTTTTTCAAAACATCTCTGTCAACTTTCACATCCAGACTCTAAGTAGTCATTACTGTAGATTCAAACATTAAACGATGAACTACTTACTGTGCCGTATCGCAGCAGAGTGGGAACTCCAGTCAACTTCAGGGTCTTCTTGAAGTCGTTGTTTGGATCCTTCCAACTAAAGCACAAGGTAGACATTACTGCAGCAAACCTGTTTCTTCAGTATTCAAAAAACAAACAGGAATATCAGCTCTATAGGTTTAAAATAAAAAAAAAATAAATAAAAAATGCAATTTGGGGAGGGAATGTATTATTCATTCAATTTTATTTTAAAAAGTGCTTTTAACTTAAGATAAACAGCTCAGCACTGACCAAGCTGGATCTATCACAAGTCACAGACTATGAACTTGAACAGACATTGTTTAAATGTATGAAAAAAACAAATTTTTACAATTGAAACGTCATAAAGATAAACCCTCATCAAGTAAATCGAAATTGATTGATGACTTGTTTTTTTTCTCACTATAACATAATTTAAATACTATATGTTTTCTGTTTAATACCCAGTGTCCTTTTGACATACTACAGTCAGTAATTCTGCTGGTCAATAACGAATATTTCATCAATATTCCTCTTAAAAAGAAGAAGAAAGAAACTTACTATGGCCTATCTCCAACTTGACAATAAATGAAGACTGAGCCCTCAGGAAGATGAGTCAGCTCCCCCCTTACAATTGGCTCAGCTGAAAAATAAAAGCCAAGAATTTTTTTCTTTTATGCAAAATAAAAATAAATAATACAAATCTAAATATTTTAGAGCAACAAATGACAAACATTATGCAGCCAGTCTCGCACAATGACATAAGCTATATTTAAGTTACCTTTCACACAATCTGGACACCAGCTCTTTCCCTCGGCGTCTTTATTGCCTGAAAAATACGCGAAGATATCCTTCCCTTTTCTCTCAGACACCGCCTTACAGAACTCCTCGTATCCGTGCACGTTCACTACTTCATAACCGGCCATGCTTTCGATTGAGAAGATGTGAAATCTGACTGTAACTTTCAGTCTGAGATGCTACAAACAGCTACGTTGGAACGCTGAAGTTGCAACAAAATAAAAAAAATCAGAAGTTGAAGGACTACTTCCGGGTTGAGCAGCGGTTCTTAAAGTGATCGAGCACGAGAGTTCGCCCATGTACAGCGGGCTGTTTTAACATAAAATCGGCTTCACTACACTTACTTTTTTGTAAAATCTGAAATTGCTTCATGACTAGGTGTGTTAGTTAATTAAGAGGTCTCTAATTATATTTTGACTTGACAAAATATCTATTTGAGATATTTCGAATTACAATTACATTCTAACTGGTAGAAATGACATCAAATTACCATAAAGTTGTAGGAAGATATCTACAATAAATTGCTGACTATCTGAAAGATATATTTCAGATATTAGCAAGAAATTCTCATTAGCCTTGAAGTAAGTTTTATTTATATATGTGCCTTTTTATTCTGACTAGTTATATTTCCAGTTAAAGATGTCTTATGGTACTCATTATTCATTATATCTTACATGTATTTTAAGATATCAGGTAATTAGATTAAATAAATCCAAATTAAATCGCAAATATCTTGAAAGCAAATAACTACAGGACAAAACTTATAAATATTTTTGACATTCCTTATAAAGTTCCAAAAATATCTCAAATTGAATTAGCTACTGTGAAAATTTTTATTCTCGATGCCTTTGAGACATATTGAAAAAAATATACTCATCAACATGTTCTTTAGAATATCTTAAATTATTATTCATACTTGTCAAAATGTAATAGTAGATATCTTCAGTTACCATTCGGGATAGTGAAATTGCATTTTTAGATATCTAGAATGTAATTACGGGCAGGCAGACGAAGTCGATTTTATGTTAAAACGGCCTGCCATAATATTTCGCCCGTCGCGTCGTCTTTGCTTTATTTAATGTTTTTTAAAATAATTGTTAATATATGTATCATACTTTTTACATGTTCTTATGTAACAAAAACACAATTTTATTTATTTATTTATTTATTTATTTATTTATTTGCTTACGATATTGTTATTTTAAAAAAAAAGGAAAAAAGAAAGAAAGAAAGAACTACTTCCGCTTGTTGTTGTCATGGCGCCGTTTCAAACTGTTGTCCAGACTTCACGGGATTTTAAAACCTTATTCACAGTGTATGTTTTAGTTTGGTATTCTTCCCGTCGGTATATTCTTTAATTCCAGACTTAAACAGCTGGCTATAAACGACGACAAAATGGTGGAATCGTCAGTTTTGGGGTTAACCTGAAGTAAACGAGGTGCATAGAAAGGTTGTGTTAGGTTGCTCGTGCTAATAGGTATTAGCATTAGCTTTAAATTATTATTTACAGTTGTTACCAGTGTTTTTATGACGTCTGTCGCTGCAATGCCGGCAAAGTTACCAGGACTTCAAAACCAGGAAAGAAACTGGGTTTATGTAGACTCAGCCCGAAACAGCAACAATTCAACAACTAGGACGTCCCAAACAAAGGTAAACAAATGTTTAAGTTTTCAAGTTATTTAGCTCAGCTTTCGTATTTCACTAAAGCTAATAAATAAATTATGCCACCAATAACTTTTAGAGATGCTTAATAATGTAGAACTGCATATAGTTCTATGCAAGGCATGTACATATAGCCTATTATGGAAGCATGTCAAACAGCTAAGCTAAACAGAAAAGAAGTTTAAGTTTGCTTATAGCTCACCTTCATTTGGTCTCTTGCGAAATAACAAAGCAATTTCGCTTCTTTTACAGACACCGAAGACATTTGTGAAAAACTAGTTTGACATAAAATGTATCTCTGGGATTTTCATTTCTTTGATAGTTGTTGTTTAATGAAGCCATTCCCGTGAGTGTGGTCAACCGTGCCACTCGTGTAGGCCCTCCAGCTCCCATTGTGATAGAGAGACTGCTTCCACGTCTGGAGATGCGTGAGAGTACGGACAGCCTGCGCAGCTCCCGCAGCTCCCGCAGCTTCACCGTGCTTTCCGAGGAGAGGCTGCAGGCTGCTGTCAAATTGGCCAAGCGAGACCTAAGGCGAAGGCACCTCGGGTCACTTGCAAAGACCTCACCGAAACATTTGCAGGACGCCTCTGTCTTTGAAACAAGTGATGTGGAGCTGCTTCAGGTAAACTAGCCTCAACTAAAAAAAAAAAAAAAAAAGTTTCCAAATAGTTATTCGAACAAAGACTGAAATAACTATTTTCTTGTCTCTGTAGGAGCTAGTAGCGGCTCCAGGCAAGCAAGAATCTAACATAGCCACGTCAAAGGAAAAGAAGGCTCCGATCGGTGCTAAACAGCGACCATCCAAGAAAAATCCTTCTTCTTTAATGCCCGGTGTTGGCCAGTCTCCTCCAACAAGAGACCCCGGTATAAGGCAGATGAAAGGAGGCAAACAGGGACATTTAAGCAACGAGATCCGCAAACTGCAGAATGAGCTGGAAACGTACATTAGGAAAGTGGAGGAGCTAGCTAATCGAGGTAATTTTTGCAGACAGTGAGAGCTGTCTTTAAACTGATTCTGAACTAACAGTTATCATTAACCTGTTGTTTTTTTTTCTGACGATTAATCGGGAAAAAACTGGCACACGCTGCACAATTTTGAATAAAGCGTCTTTTTTATACTGTATTATTATTATTATTGTTTATTTGATTGACTACCTCCATCAAAGACAAACCAGATCAGTGCTTTTTAAAAATGGACCCAGTTAGGAAAGTCACCTCCACATTCAGTGATTTCTTTTGTTTTTTTTTTACTGTATGTTGATCATGATCAGGCCTTTCTGCAGGTGAACAACTGGAGGAGTCTTTGGACCCGGAGGAGCAAATCAAGCTGGAGATACGCAGGCAGAAACAAGCCGCGCGCTCAGCTCGCATCATTTATGTTCTGCAACGACAGGTATTTATATTTTAGATAACAGGTAATGTGATAAAGTGTGTTTTATGTGCCTTCAGCTGCAAATACTGTTCTTTCAGGTGAAAGAGATACAAGATGATATTGAAAAACTCAAAAGAGAGAAAATGTGGGAGACAAAAAAGGTAGGTGATTTTTTTTTTATGATAGAGTGTTAGAGCCAGGCTGGGAATAAAAATAATTAAATCATTGGGGGAAAAAAGTCATACGACTGCAAGTCAGAATAATACGAGAGTAAAGTTATGATACCAGAATAAAGTCACAGCAAAATCAGAAAAAAGTCAGTAAGACAATACATTTAAAATAGTGCCAGAATAAAGTTATATTACAAGAAAAAAGTCACATCACAATAAAGTAAACTAACTTTTTCCTGTAATTGTATGACTTTCATGTGGTGTTTTTGTGTTTTTATTTCTAATTTATGACTTTTATTGCCATAATATTTTAGTTTCATTCTCATAATAAAAGAAAAATGTCTTAGTCTAGCCCTGATACTCATGAACGTACAATTATAATATTTTCAAAGTAATTTCAACAGTGATTGAGATTTTTATCCCCTTGACAAGTCCATAATGAGCAGCTGGAACATAAAACAATATTCACTTTGTAGTTTTTATCCGCATGTAGTTTATAACTACATCATTTTAAATAATTGAAAGTGATAAAACTTGAAGGAACTTGTGTTTTTATTTTCACTCCTTTGTCCCTAGTAAACAAAAGTGTATAACCGACAATTCTGGAAGCACACGTCCAAGTCTCATTCTGCTAAAGTACCAGACTACACTCTGCTGCTTTAGTTGTTCAGCGAGCTTTCCTCTTCCTGTTTCAGTCGGTGGCGGTCGGCAGGCTGGCGGCCGCCCACCGGGGCGCTCTCAGGGCCCTGCAGGTCGTCATCCACCAGCTCTCAGATCGACCTCACAGCAAGGTGCCCCCTCATTACAAAGAGCTGGGCCAGCTGATCCGGCAGCTGTCTCTGTGCTCGGCTAAGGTGGAAGTGGACCAGGGGTCGGCTGTACCTGAGACGGTCCTGGATATTCTGCAGAAACTGGAGGTGAGGAACGAATGTTGTTGTTTTATGTTACAGCTGCTCATTATGGACTTGTTTCCACAATCTCAATTAGTGTTGAAATTACTTTCAAAATAGGGGGGGGAATAATAATTGTAGATTCGTGAACAAGAAATAATAACATGAATTAAATCTTTAGCTGTTATGACAGCAGAGATTTAAAGTGAATATAGCTCCTGATGAAAAGCTTTGTTTATTACATCACAACTACAGTGTATGCTGACATGGAGGACCAAATCTGACATAATAAAAAAGTAAATATACGAATGGCCCAGTGAATAAATCAATACACTTAAAATGTACCAATTACTTTAAAAACTTAGAACTTTAAATCATGTTTTAGAATTGAACTGACATTCATTGTTCGTGTTTTTTCCAGTCTTGTTCCAACAAATTATATTTGCACATAATTTCCAATTTGACTGCTTTTAAAAATATATATTTTTGTTTTTTCTTTTACTTGTTTTTCTTATTTTCCCACATATTATTTAATTTCCCTGTTGGGATCAATAACGAATTAGATTTGATTAACTTATTTTATTTCCATGTGTTGTTTTTACATTTTCCTATCTCCTCTTTTCACTTGACTGTAATTTCTGCCTCATTATGCAAATGAGGAGTGGTGGCATCAACTTCTGCCTATTGATTTATAAACGTTACACTGATTGACTCCAATCAGCGTGTTCCTGAAACACTCAAAAGCTGAATCGGTATAATAGCACTTTGCACCAATCTGACGGCAGAATAACATAAATAACATTATTAAAAGCAACACATGTCTCTGTTGTTGAGCTCACATGCCTAATTAATCAACAATTAAAATGAAATACATTTTAATTGTATTAAAATGTATTTTAATACAGTTAATTAACTGTAATTAATTGCGATTAATTACAGTTAATTAACTGTTCATTACGCTCAAATGTCTCACAAACAACAAGAAATGTTAATTGTTTGTGCTTTACTATTTATGTGTTGACAGAGCTTCTGATGTGAAAATGTGTGAAGACTAGATTAAAAATTGTAATCTAGTCGCAAAAACAGATGCAAACTTCACACAGTGTCGGTTTAATTTAAATATTAATTTTATAATAATTAGTTTTAGAAGTTGAGACAATACATAGAAGTTTATTGCTAAAATATATAGAAGTTGAGAGTTATTTGAATATCTTCATCTTCCTAAAACAATGGCTTAAGTCTTTTTTTTTTGGCCAAAAGTAATTTTGGCTAAAAAAACAACAACCTCTCTCTTGGCAAAAAAAATGATTTAGGCAAAAAAAAAAAAAAAAAACATTGGTAAAAACATGACATAAGCCGTTTTTTAGGAAGGTGATGATACAGTACAAGGGTTGGTTATTTAGTTTTTTTTTTGTTCTTTTTTATGGTGTTTAATCCGGTCCCTAAGCCTCTCTGCCCGACTCCCTTCAGATTTTAGACTCGGCCCTCAGCAAACATGAGACGCTGGAGAAGCTGCAGGCCCAGACCCGTCCTCCACGCAGGAGGTCTCCTCACCGCAGCGCGTCCCCCACCACCGGGCCCCACAGTCTCAGCATACTAGCTGCTCTGGGCCCTCACAGACCTGCAAATCCTAAAGGATCTGTTCGTTATGGTAAACATGTTTTTTTTTTTTTTGTTGG
>NW_006800146.1:1057556-1107874 GCF_000485575.1 Poecilia formosa
TTGCTTGTAGAGTCACTCTGATATGAAGCACCTGCTGTCCCCCTTCTGTTTCTGGAAGCCACTGTACAGCTTTTTTTTTTTTTTTTTTTTTTTGTGTGTGTGTGTGTATGTGTGATTGTGTTTGGCCTCCCTCTGCGGTTAAGTGGTTGCACCCAGGTTGAAAATTGACGTGGAGCCTCGATTTAGAGATAGAAAACAGCAACTGAAGTGCAAAGCGGTGGCCTTTGCCCCCTCTGCTGTTTAGCTTTATGAGCAGTTAACTCCCGCTGGCTTTTATTGAGCTGAGAACTATCCTCTGCAAGAGATGACATAAACGCCCACCATGAGCTTTATCTGCAACTCATGCAGTCGGGGAGGATTGTATTGAATCTATTAATACATTTTGCTGTAATGCAGTCAGAAAAACGTTGAGAGTGAACTCTTGTTTGTTACGGTTTCAAACTATTTTTACGTTTAAATCTTAGCGCGTTCTTTAATAAACAGTTCATACAGGTGCTTGGAATCCTTTAGTTCCATTTTTGGTGTTTTCAATGTTTGGAAAGTGTTTGATTTTTGCGTTAAGTGCTTGATATTCAAACTGCACAGATGTGTAATAAAGAGTAATCTAATGTTTAATCTGGAGAGCATTAATTACAGTTGAAACCACATATTTTCATGCATCCACAAAAAGAAAACCATCTTGCTGTGTGAAGTTAAATCAAACGATACTTTTCAAGTTTTCGGTCAGGAACAAATTACCTACATTTTCTTTATTTGCTAAATGCCAGAAAATGTAGCAAGAACATTTTGTTTGAGATTTTTTCTTGTATATTTTTAATGTTAAACAATATTATTAAAATTTGCAGATTTTATATTTTATTTTATTGTTTTGTTAAATCAGTGTTTTGGTCTGGAACCAGTCGAGTGTGCAGGGCACAGGAGTGAGCATTTATCATATCATTTATATTTATTATGATAAATTTCTTATTATGATAAGAATCTTGATTTATTGTTATCACAATAAATTCCAATTATTGACATTTAAAAAACCCCAACGCTGACTTTATTGCCAGGATTGATACCTTTATTATCTCCTCCACAGTTTGTTCAGTGGAAACATCAATACATTTTCAAATACAGTTACCATGTGCATTTCAGTGATACAAGTCACACACTTCTTTCTGTGACTGAAGTTTTAAAGAAGCATATAGCAAACAGGAATGTTTTTAAAGATCTGAGTTTGTGCTTGTGGGACTCTTTTTGCTGTGACACACATTCATAGTCAACTGAATTGTTTTTATCTCCAACGTGTGATGCTGGAAAAGTTTGAAAACTTACCTTGAAAATGCTTGAAAAGTTCTTGAATTTTTATCTGGAAGGGGAAGATATACAAACTCTGCTGATTTCTGCTTCTGTTGTGTCTGTTCAGATGTGAACAAATCAAAGTTTCTGTCTGCCATTTGTGCCCGCAGGGCGAAAAGTCGTGCTACCAAAGCTGAAACCGTCCTCCCACCAGCCTCTGGTGGCTGGTGTTCACAATGTTGGCCAGCAGAGGGAGCTGCAGAGACTTCCTCAGCCAAACGCCAACCACCAGAGCAGGCGGCACCCGGGGAGGAGAAAAGCTGACGCAATGAAGGTGCTTGATGTATTTATTGAGCAGCCAGTTATTTACATTCAAAACATCTGTCTTTGTCACGGTCAGTAGCTATTGATTTGTTGAAAATGCGTCTCATCCCGACCAGATGAGAGATGCAGGTTTCCGGCAGCCGACAGTTTCCTCTCAGCTCCGAGTCAGTCAGCTGCCTCAGCGGGAGAAGTCTGTTCCCTGGATGCCAACGTCGCCCCACTCTCCTCCTCAACAGCAGTAAATCTTTATGAAAATGATAAAAAAAAAAAAAACTGTAACTCTGCGAAATTGATAACATGTTCAATTTTAAGGTAACAGGTATCAGGAAAAAAAAAAACTTAAAGTAAGAATATGTAGTTGGAAAAATGATAAAAGCCTATTTTCCTATAGAATACTTTTCTATCTCTTCATCAGTGGGAATAGAAAACAAAAACAATTTTGTTTTGTTTTTAAAACAACATTTAAAATGCATAAATAAAAGGTGACAAAAACAAACAATTTCTTTTTTTTAAATTAAGGAAAAAAAACATTCTTGGCTAAATTTCAAGAAAATATAATGATAATATTTTTGGATTAACTGTTTAATAATAATTGGATAGCAAAAGATGCTTAATATGAGATTTTTTTGTTTTTCCGACAATTTGAACCAGGTAAAACTAAAATGATCCCACTTGAGGAATTCTGGGTAGAAACAGACAAAGAAGTGTTTATTTTAAGTATTACACTACGATTATTTCAGTGATGCATTAATCATGATTAATCATGATTAACTTGATTAATCGTTTCAGCCCAACATCACACTATGAAATCAAGTGAAAATAAATCAAAACCTTTCCAGGATAGTTTCATCTGATTGTCTGGCAGGATTATTTCTCTTATTTACATCTGTCTTTGCTCCTACCTGTGCCTTTTAATCCCGTGCTGACTTCCCAACAGAGCGCCTCAGAGATGGAGGCCTGAGCCCCGCTGCCTCTTCTCCCCGGTGAAGCCCCCGCCGAGCCCTTCGGGGGAGCAGCAGGCAGGACGTCAGTCAGAAGCCGAGCGAAGAGTGAGCGCCGCCACGCAGCAAGCAGCTCCAAAAGAAGCAACAAGGCGAGAATCACCTCTTTTTTTTTTTCCTTTTTCTTTTTACATCTTCCACTTTGCAACTTGCTTCAGAGTGAATCAGTGCCGTTTCCCAGATTAGTCATTTTGTGATTTTTTTTTTTCCCATTCATTTCAGCTTCATTCCATAAAAGGTCTGACCCTGCAAGAAGAGAAAAATGGAGTGGAAATGAATTTTAATGAGCCCCTTACTCGGTATTCACTGAGTCATTTCTAACCTTCATGCCAGACCCCACTTGCTGCAAAGCCACAGGCAACACTCTGATTACGATTCAAGTTATTATTATTTTTTGCCTCTAAATTAATCTAGATACAATTGAGGCCATTCCTCTTTTTGAGTGATTAGTGATCGGTGCGTTTCCGGTGCTTATAAGCGTCGCATTGATTGAGTGTTGCACATATGCGCTCTTTTAATCAACTGTTAATTACTACAGTTGTGGTTTCCTATTAATCAGCAGTTAGCAGTCTGGTTTTAGGTATGAGGATTATAAGTTATTCATGTGAAAGGCTTAATCAAACTTCTGTTTGGCGTCATGTAAAAATCGCTGGCTTTTATTTTATTTTTTACAGGACGTCTTATCAAGAGGAGATGACTACGCAGCTCAGTGAGGAAGAGGCGCCACGCATTCAGAGATTAAGGTATGAACACATACGCACAAAGTATTCATGACTTTCAAATTCAACACACATAACAAAACAGGTTGAGGTTTGAGAGGATAATCACTTGACGGTAATTGTAAATATAATATGTAAACGCAATAATTAAAGTAATACAATATAATAGTTTTTTTTATTTATTTTTTTTAATCTCTTGTAAACATTCACCATTGTATTAATTAAGAAAGAAATAATTATCTCACATCACTCGGGAACAATCCTGCTGCTAAATCTCTGTGCTGGTGCCAGTCCGTGGCAGGAATCCACACAGCAATCAGCCAGAGCAACTCAAAGAAACTAATCAGCGCAATCATATGTGCGGCTACAACGGGAGTTATGCTGGCGGCGAAACTATCCCCCAGACAAAAGATTAGAAATTAAAGTAAGCTGTCGATGTGGTAAGTACAAGGGAAAGCAGAGTTTTTAGCCTTGTTGACCAATAAAGATTTCCTAATTAGTCACTTGCGAGTTTGACGATGCAAGAGCCGAGAACAAGGTTCAGCCAGCGCTTTGTCCAAACAGCGTTAATTGTCATCGTAGTGAATTTTCTTCTTTCTTCACAGCTAAATTAGTGATTTCACCAAAGGAAACGTCGATATCACTTAAACTCAACTCAACAGTTTAAAGCTGCTGGTTTTGTGCTTAAAAACCTGCTGCATGCAAATGTTTCATATTCTAGCCGATGTCCCATCACCATTTTGTCAGTTAATTACAATTTCTCTTTAAAAGCTCCTTTTTTTGTTGTTTATTTTGTCATAAACATGTAATGTGCATCACATTGTAAATTGTTCATTTTTGTACTATAAGCTCTTAGTTACTGCTCTGTGTTGGATAATTAAATTGGCGATAAGCAGCCTTTCTGTAGTAAACAAAGATTAAATGTTTATTTTAGGACTGGAGGCATTGTCGCAAAATGTGCCAAAGAGAGAGAAAGACAGAGAGAAGTTGTTACATAGCTCTGCTGTTCAACTGACATTTTAAGCTCGTGCATATTAAAAAAGTCTTAAATTTATGCAGCTAAAATTAAAGGCTTAAAATGTAATTTTAAATGCAATTCATCCACTACAGAGCAGCTTGTGACGTAGGATTGTTTTGGTTCACAGGTCTGAAGATGTTTTCCAGAACCAGTGGGCTGAGGGAGCTGAGCACGGCGCCAGAGAGGGCAGCCAGCAACTCTCTGGTGAAACACAGGTGGAGAGGATTTTATCCATTACCTCAGTGGTGTCAAACATTTCCAGTCATTCTGTTACATGTGCATGTTTTGAAGACATTTACCTTCTTATCCTCCAGAGTATATAGTGATCCTGTTTGTTTGGGGTTTTTTAGCTGGAAGGTGTGGCCAAGAACAAGCCTGACAGATCTAGGAGGATACGGCTCCCTGAGCACGCTGATGAGATGGTACGTTATTCAGAGCTGAATATTAGGTCTGTCGCAATAAATCAATTAATCACATGATAAATTAAAATGAGCTCAATTCTTGTTTGGATGATTTATCGTTTTTCTCTCTTTCTACAAAAAACTTGATGACAAAATTCTTTAGTCTGCTGCTTTCGTCTCAACTAGCCTCCTTTTTTTTTAAGAACAATTTAGTTTTACAGAGACTTAATAATTCACTTTATTTGCTATTTCTGTTGTATTGTTTATTTAATTTGGATATTTAAAATGTTTTTCAGTTCCCGTGTTAAATGTAAAGTTTATTGATCTTTGAGAATGTGTTCTTGAGTTACTATGCCATGAAACTGGTCTCAGAACAACAGCATTGTCGTTTATCGCGATAACTTCAAGGACAATTTATCGTCCAGCAAAATTTGTTATCGTGACAGACCTTCTGAATATTCTTTTCTGGTTATCAGTCAGTATCGCATCAAAAACAACAGGAACTCATGATAGCATCTCACCAGCTTTTTGTCACCTTGCTGTAAATTGTGGTTTATAGGCAGCAGGCGATCACGTGCGACTCGTTGAGCATCAGGAAGTAGATCTGTTAAAGGACACCGCTCCCGATGCTTGGACCGTAAACACGGGCATGGGGGACATGACCTGGCGTGGGCTGCAGGCCTCCACCCTGGAGAGCATGCTGCTTCGGATGGAGGAAATACAGGTGAGAGTTGCCCTGCAGGGGGATGGAGGGAGGGAACCAGATAAAGGTCACGGTGCAACCTCAAAGGTTACCTGTAATCGGCTTGTTATTTATAGTGAGCTGTTGTGACAGTTGGAGTCTGCTGCTGCTTACTGATTTGCTGTCTAGAGGTCGGCTATCAGCATATTAGACTATGGATCCAGGATTCGGCTGTTATTTTGAAAACACTGCAAGTGAAATTTGTATTAACCATTATTTATGGTTTATTTTAAAGTCATTTATGGTTCATTCCCCTTAAAGCTGATGTTTGATATTTCTCCTTAAAGCTGCATTATGTAACTTTTATAAAAATATGTTATTTTCCATATTTGTTAAAGGTATGATTATGTCCTGACAAAATAATATGTGTCCTACTCCACCACTTGGTCAGAAACAGCCAATCAGAGCCAGGAGGAGTGTCTTAGCGCTGTCAATCAACTTAGTGTACACGCTTCTCACACCTCCCCCCTTGCTCCATGCTAGGCGACAGCTAGTTCCCTACATTTGAGCCTGTCGTGTCTTCTCAGGCTAGTTAGCATAGCCACCAATGACCGCGGATAAACAATTGTCCTGTAATCACAAGTTCCTTTTCCGCCATTTGTACTTTGAGCTGCGTGTAATCAGGCATGACTGACAGCACCAAGACCCTTCTCCTGCCTCTGATTGGTTGTTTGTGATTGGGAGCGGTGTATTTCTGCAGATGGCAGTGGGACCACAGGGCGGAGGCACAGAATTTTGATTGGCTGTCTTAGGTTATACTGTCGTGACTTAATGAATATTTGAATAAATATGTTAAAAATATATTTTTTTATAAAGTCGCTTTGCAGCTTTAAGGATAAGAAAAAGAAAGTGTAACTGTAATGACATACAAACTGCAATGACTGATTCTTTTTGATTACTTAGAGAACCTAAAAACCCTTAACATTTAGCGTTTAAAGCTTCATTTCTTATGTGTTTGGTCAGAGAGAAGAAGAAGAAGTGAGGAGGCGGTTCGCATCCATAGCCTATTCAGACCCTCTTTACTGGGACCGCTCAAGAACAACAGGTAAGAGGAACAAAAGAGACCCAACAAAAGTACTCCATTTATATTTATCTGTACAGGGAAAAACACTGATACCTCTTCATCACATTAAGAACACAATCTTCTATTTAGTTTATCGGGATTTTCTGAGACAGACCAACAAAAAGAAGTGAACATTTTTTTAAATTGAAGGAGAAGGTTAGATGGTATCAAAAATTTTGTTGCAAAAAAGAAAAAATCTTCAGAGTGACATGCATTCCACACACATAAAATCCCAGTGAAGCAGGTTAAAGTCTGTGGTTGTAACTCGCTGAAGGTAAAAATACGAGCTGAACTATTTTCTTCCAAAGAACCGTAGCTGTGTTGCTGAGAGAGCCACGACCCAGGTCCTTCCTGTAGATGGAGACATAGCTGGTGCTGACATGGAAATGGGAATATTTGTCACTCAGACTTTGTGCTTGACTTTTCTCTCCATCCGTCTGTCCCTCTGTCACTCTCTACCATTTTCCTCTTCCCATCTCTCTGCTCCTCCCAGGATCCCAGCCTCTCGCTCCAGGCTCCAGGCCGGCTTCTCCTCAACCCATTAGGCTCACCAGGCCAGTGCTGAAACAGACTACCGCAGCCGATATTATTCTGGAGAAACCCATAGAGACAGGGTGGGTTGTGCTTTCTTTCTTTCTTTTTTTCTTCCTTTCTTTCTTCATTCGTAACTTTATTCATCTCTCATCTTTTTCTAAGAGTATCACCTGGAGGCCTGCATGAGGGGTTGACCCATTTAACTTTGTTGCATATGTTTTCAGCTGGGGTTGTACTTCTAAGCTTTCATTATTTTTTCTCTTGGATTCAATATAGGTTCTGCAACTAACTGCTAGTTTAGCTAAATTATTCTGACAGTTAAGCGATTAATCAGATAAAAAAGAAATTGGCACATCCTACAGATTTTTCATTTAAGTATTTTATACAATATTGAAAATACATGAATAAAATGCAAATTAACAAGTAATTTAACTCTTATTTTTAAATGAGAAATAAATTCTTGCATAAAATGCAAGAAAAAATGAAGATAATTCTTTGGATCAACCGATTAATAAATGCATAAGATGCTTAATAGGTGATTTTTTTTTTCCATAAAATGCCACTTGAGGAATTCTGTGCAGGAAATATTTACAGACAAAGAAGATTTTTTTATACATATCTTAAATGGAAATTACATATATTTTGTGTACAGTTTTGGCTTAATAACTGATCAGTTTGTTGTTTTTAGCAATTGGTCTCTTTTTGGGCGGTCTGTATTCTCCAAGTTAGCGATTAATCAATTACCAAACTGGTTAGCAATTATTTCAGTAGTCGAGTAATCTAGATTAATCGCAATGAATCTGATTAATCCCAATTGTTTCAGCCCTAACTCAATGCAGTTGAGCTGTTTACATTAAATTGACATCAGAATGACTTTATTGCCGTTGCCAGTAAACTTTGATATAATGGCGCAAAAATTAATAATAATAATAATAATAATAAAATAACATAAAAACTGTGAAAAAGATAAAAGAGAGAACATAGATCCTGTGCAATCTAAATACATAAAGGATCTGATTACTTGGAAAGTGTCTTCTCATCTGAAGTAAAATTGTTCTGGTTGTATATGACTGAAGGACGCAGCAGCAATCTCTCTTACGGGAACTCATTCACGTCTGATTGGACGGGAATCGGTTAATGTTTTTCTATCGATGCGCAGTCGGTGTGTGGGGATGTTTTCCACATCGTGTGCCAATGTTTTTCAATCACATCTCCACTGGGAGGCCTCGCTCATCCCACGAAGCTCACTTGGTGGGTGCCGTACCCAGGGCAGAGTCTATTCCTGTCCCTGGCGCTGCCCAGAGCTCCGGCTGCTTGAGCTGCTTTAATTAATAAAAAGCTCGGAGGAACGGGGAAAAAGAGAAAGGATGAGATGAAAACTGTCGACAAAGACGAGGCCGTTGAAACGGCTAATTCCGACAAATTTGAGCCGCCAGCATTTGCAAATTTAAACCTTGCCTCAGGTTCAGTTTTCTCTGCGGAGTCTTTGCTCTTACATCCGCCGAGGCAGTGACTCATCTTTTACTCTTCTAGGAGTCATAAAGTAATAGCTCTGTCTGGTTTTATTTATTTATTTATTTATTTCTTTTTGCCAAACATGCCCCAGCTGCTTGAAAAAGTCAAGTACTTGATGTATATAATTTGTTTTCAGCTGTATCTGGCTTTGCAGCCTCTTCACAAGGACATGGTGATTTCTGCTCATTTGTTCTGTAATTCCTTGGAGTCCCTGTGGCATTAAAGATACTCACCTCCTGCATCCTCTGTTCAAATTAAGAGTGCATTTTAAAAGAACCAGTTCCTCTCAGAACGTGCACAATGTCCAGACATGGGATGGCAAACAAATTTGTCTCTTTCAGCTAGTTCCAACAGGAGAAGTTTTGCTTTTTAATGAGACTTTGTACAGAAGTTACTCTCAGAAAAAAACAATTTTCTTTGAACTCGGTGAGACGGAAATGTTGGACCAACAGTGAAACTTATATCTGATAATAATCTTCACAAAGCTGTAGCAGAACTTTAAACTTTGGTGTTTAAGTTATTACAGCAGAGATGTTTCCACATCAACCTAAACGATTCACTCAGTAAGATATTTTCTGAACTATGAATTGTCAAAAGGTAGCATGGGAATAATTGCAATTTTTTTAAAGCATTTGTAAACCAACTTGGATGTTGAGTTAGGATGAGACTGTCATGCCATGATAACCTTCAGTAAAAATACAACAGATGCATGTTTACAAGAAAATTAAATCTTTTTTAAAGATGTGTACCATCAGCTGACTGCTTTTATTTAAAGATAAGTACAAGAATTTCACATATTTCTAGAAAAATATTGCAACATTGATAACTCCAGCCACATTTTTTTTGTTTAACATATAGTGTTTATGTACATAATGACAATTTATAGCAAATGTCATGGTGAGGTTCTGTACAGGTCAAATAAGTCCAATTCAGTTCCAGCTCTGGAGAACTGGACAATCAACCAAATTCTCCCTAAAACATTACAATCAAACAGTCAGATTAGATTTAAGGACACACAATCCAACATGATCTTACACATAAAATGTAAAACAATGAAAGACAAGACGCTCGAATTTGGCTACTTACGCAAGTTGGTAAAAAGTCTATGCAAAGAAGTCACAGTATGAAGCTTTTTTTTTGTATTCTTGCTCTTTATACATAAACTAATGTTGGTAATTAGTCAGGCTATCTGCTCTGGTTGTTAGCCTGGAGTCGGCTGCTTTAAAGACTCGTAGCTTGTCAGCTGTACTTTTAAAACATCATTAAGTTAATATGAGTATTGGGTGGTGCTTGTTTTATTTACAAACTATGATTGTGGTTTTGTGTATTTGATTTTTGTTTTTTTTTAATTAACAGATTATCGCCCAATCCCTATTTCCCACTGTGTGGTTTATAATATCATCCAGAGTTCTTTAGGACTTCAGAACTGGGGCGATGTGCTCTATCTTTCTGGTTTTAGTTAGAACGCGAGCAGCATCTCTGAAATTTTCTTCAGGTGATAGAAGACTGACTTTGTAATCGTCTTTATGTGTCAGATTTTGGACCTGGTCATCCACTCCATTGAGGTCGCATTACATCCGTTACGCTGGTGTGTTTCATCAGTCACCAGGAGCTCCAGAACACTTTGGAGTCTAGAAACATGTGACTAAATGTCAGATATTTTTGGAGTAGTAAAAAAAACAAAATCTCTTCCTTACTAGTGAATAATTAGTTTTACCTCTGCAGGCTCACTCATCCCATCATAGAAAACATTTTTCATTCATTTGCTTTCTGCAAATGTTCCCTTTTACAGAATAGCAAACCCACAGCCTGTGAGCTTGACTGCTTGATGTTTTACATCTTTAAGCCTGATTGCAGTGCAGTGATGGTTCACATTAACACGAACAAGAAGTCTGATTGATTTTAATTCTTTAAATGGATCGCTCACAATGACTAGCCACCCCATTCAAACAGTAAAATGCCAACTGAAATAAGATCTTTTATCAGGCCGTGTTTATTATTCACTAGCTGGAGGTAGGCCGTCACTTTTGGAGAAAAGCACTTGAAGATTAACTCATTACTACCAATTAGTTTTGTTTAATTTCACTGTCAAAATGTCAAGATCACTTGTCACATCATTAAACGCGTCATTGTTCAAAATAATGTCTAAAAATATTAAATGATGCAACATTGACATCTTGTTTCTCAGAGGTCAGCTTGACTTTGCACAGAAGCGTCTGCGGAAAAAAAAGAACAAAAATCTATTTGCTCGTGTTTAATGGCGAGTCAAGTAGAGAGAAATTACGACCGTGATAAACTATCTTTGTCAGACACTGCTCTGAAGAATCTAACTTTAGGTGCTAAACTTTTATTGAACGTGTTTAAATATAATGAGCCTGAATAGACAACGTAAACTTCAGTTTGACTGGTCAGTGGTGTTTAAGGCTCAGTGTTTCTTTTTCTCTCATGTAGGAATGTGATTTGGATGAGGAACAGGAACTCTTTTCCCACAATCTGCTCACTTTTCCACAATTTATCAAAATGGTGTGTAATTTATTATGAGCTGGATGGAACGACTTATTCCAGATACTGATTGTTTTATTGAGCTTTCTTTCAGAATCAGAAACTTGTCTCTGAAATTAAAGTGAAACTGTAAGGCAGAGATTTTGGCTGAACCACTTAACGATCTAAAACAATATTTGTGCAACACCAGAAAGAGCATAAATGGAGTTTGAATCAAAGAATATTAGGCTACATTATTGATTTTTATCTGGTGTTTCTGATGGATGATGCTTACATGAATCATCAATTTAAGACTCTTGTTGTAAGGACAGTGTGACATGTGCCAGCTGCTTTCTTCTATCTGAATTAATACTCCCAAACCAGCAAAAACAAACAAAACCCTGAAACAATGTTTATTTTGGTGATCAGAATGAGTTAATTTACTTCCTTGATTTGCACCGACCAGTGTTTGGCCAGTTGCAAAATACAAAAACAGATTTTTTTTTTCTGATTTGTGAGCTCAACAAATCTTCGTGCTTTCAAGTTGCTGCAAAAACAACACTCTTCGGTATGGAAGTCGTTCCTGATGGAAGACGTCTCAGTTAGCTATTTTTCCTATGTGATAAAGCAGAGGTATTTAACCTTTACAAACAATGTGGGTTTTTTTTTTTAGGTTTTATTGGCCCTAGTGGCCTTTATTTGTTAGTGAATTGACAGTAAAGTGGGTAATGAGAGAGGTGGAAGACATGCGGCAAAGGTCCTCAGGCCGAGAATCAAACCTGTGACATCCATGTTGAGGACACAACATGGGTTGTGCTCTTCCCCTGCACCACCACAGCGACCCCAAACTATAGGCTTATGACATATTTGTTACGTATTTATTAAAGCTGTCAATATGTGACAGTTTTGTCGTGACACTATAAAATTAGACAGATTTGTAAAATACACCGCTCCCCAGTCAGAAACGTCCAATCAGAGCAAGGCGGAAGGCTTCAGCGCTGTCAATCAGGCTTGTGTATGTGCGGCCGTGGGAGAAACAACTTACCGTTACAGGAAAACTGTTTATCTGCCAGCATTGGTGGCCATGCAACCAGATTGAACATTCACGTGGGGAAGTAGCATAGAAGAGAAGAAGAGAGAAGCACATACAAAGGCATGATTGACAGCGTCAAGTCCCTCCTCTTTGCTGTGACTGGTTGTTTCTGACTGTTAGCAGTGTATTTCTGCAGGTGGCAGTAGGACCACTGAGATTAAATTTATTATCTATCTGATTTAATACGGTCACAACATGATGACAGTTTTGACAAATATGTAAAAATCGTGTTGTTTAGAAAAGCTACATACTGCACCTTTAAGGAAGCACAGCGAGGTTAGACTCGATTTCAAAGGAAACTTTATCATGTGCAATATGTAGAAACATGTCTGCAGATCAATCAGGCCACAAAAGAGAGAAAGAGGGAGTGAGGAAAATGAGACAATAGTTGAACATAGTATAGTCAAATGGCTGTTTCATCTTTTTAAAATTCTCAGAGTTAAAGCCATGAATTCCATGTTTTTGGTGATACACACAGAGCCTTCTGTTTTAGTAATGCTTTGCTTCTGTGTGAAGTGTGTAAATCACTCCTATAAATTGCTAAAGAATAAAACCCTGCCGACTCTCGGACACGCAGTCAGACTGCACCTCTGCTCTCAAAATGAATAATTAATAACTGCCCATGGCAGAAAGGCTAAAGGAATATATTTTGAATGGTATTCCTGTTGCTACTTTCAGTATTTTCTTAAGGAAAATCCGATTGGGCTAAATTTGGTGTCGGCTTTGCAAGTCCATTGAATGGAAACTGTCGAGAAAATTCTGATTAGTACATAATGTTTTGCTTTGACAGAGCAGTTAGCCTCCTTAATCCTTTTACTCAACATTTTTCTTTTTAGGTTTTGAAAGCTTTGACTGTACTCAAACATTCTCAGGTTTTATGCTGCTGATTTTCCAGACATTTTCCAAAAAAGAAACAAAAGCCCATTTAATTAAAACGTTTGAGTCTGAACGCAGTTTCAAGACGGAAAACCAATTTAAGACAAGATGGACAGACAGCGTTGATAAAAAGTCTCACTTCCTGTTTTAAATACAGCAGCTAATTGGAGGAGCTCTGCCTCCTCTTCCCCACTTCCTGGGGTAAAACGAACAGCAACAACAACAACAACATAAAAGAAGCCGTTTATTTTTCCATCAATTTTGTTGTGAGAATTAATCCTCTGCCCTTGTTGACTCTATGTCGCAGAAAGTTAAATTTTTGGTATTTGGAGCAGAACAATGTGTGACGAGATAGTCGTGTTTGTTGTTTTATAGCTCACATTCTTCAGCCCAGAGAGGAGAAACATTCAGCCCCTTCCTCGGGCTTTTTGAAACATGTGCTCATTTGGAGACGACGTTCATGTGACAGAGAGACGAAGCCGCAGATTTTTGTCACTTTGCCTATCGCTGGAGGCGTTTGCGATTCCATTGTCTGATAACAGACGCTCTGAGGCTGCTATTCGGGAACGCTTTTTCCTGATTTGATGCTTTATGGCTGTCGCTATAGCAGAACAGAGTCGAGAAATACTGAACGTGTTTCAAAAAATAAATTGGAGTTGAAAATGAAAAATTGATGTAAAGTAGGTTTTTTTAACAGGCATAGCGACAGCTTTGTTCTCCTCAGAGTGCTGTTACTTCCAGATTTTGATGTGAAACAACAACAGAGACCCAGCAGTTGTTTACGCTACGCGTCTGTTTTTCACTCTCATCAGCTCTTACCGGTGCCAGCGCTGACTTCGTCCCTCTTGACTACTTTTCTTTTCCAAAACAACATCTATTCTCGCTCCGGCCACCTTTCTTGTCGCTTGTGTGTGAATGCTTCTGAGTGACCACTGAGACAATGCATCGTGCAATTTCATCTTTTCGATCATGAGCAAAGAGGAAGATAAGATTTACTGTACCTATCCATGGTGAGTGGCCCAGATCCAGAACCTGGATACTATGGACCGACCCGCTGCTGCTCCGTCAGCAGGTCAAACAAATCAATAAGAGAGATGAAAGCCCCACTCAGCTTTCATATGTTTCCCTGTTTGGAAGATATATTTTATAGCAGATTTGCAGTTTGATATTTATAATTCTGACTCTGTAAAATCAGTTTCCCCTTTTTAATGCATTACTTTTTTTTCTTACCCAGTTGTCATCTGCTTTTCCAACTGTATTTTTTTAATATATATAAAATATAGTATTTTTTTTCTTAATATAAAATATGCCAAGGAGTTAGAGTAAAACAAAAACAAAACAAAAAAACAATTTTGATAGAAAATGTGTCAGAATGATCAGTAATTTCACTAAATGCTGATCCAAAACCACAAGGCATTCTGGGGGATGTAGGCAGAGAAAATTCTTCTGTCGCTCAACCTCTCATGGCCATCTAAGCAAGGTTTGGGGCATCAACCAATCAACTCAATCATTGGTTACCTAGCAACAACCTGTTGAGTAACTAGCAGCAGCAGCTTTAAGGTTTTGCCTCATAACTGCTTAAAAATAAAAAATCAACACGGAGTGAAGGAAGAAAATGAGTACAACAACTCAAGAGGAACTTGTGCGTAAAACAGGAAAAGTCACACCACCGTTTAGCGTTTCAGCTATTTAAAACAAAAAAACTAATCATTAATTGTTTATTATATTGTGATATGAAATGCTTATATCATGATAGGTTTTTCAGCCATATAGCAGTTTGATACTATGGAGTTTACTGGAAGTTGCCTATGCTGTCAGCAACCATCCTCCACTATGAAGAGAGAAATGCTGATGTGAATGAGACGGTTAATGTCAATTCGATATTTAGGAGCGTGGCCAACGTGGACTGAAAGGCTTTGTTCACTTCCACTGCTACCATTGCTAAACTACAGGCTGGACCACAAACAAAACAGCACAGAAAATCAATGTCATTGTTCCCAACTTCTTCTCCTGCACTCTAAGAAATAATCCTGTAAATTTACAGTCAAATACTGCCAGCTATAGACGGCAGAAGTTTACTGTAAATACACAGTAGCTATACCGTAATTAATCCTGACAGTAGATTACCGTCAATGCAAGTACGGTATAGATACTGTGAAATAACGGTAAACTTCTGGTGTCTATAGCTGCCAGTAGTTTACCGTTCTTTCAAAAGAATGGTAATCTACCGTTTTTCTGAAAGAACGATAAAAAAAAATACTGGTAGCTACAGACGCCAGGTTTTTTTTTGTTTGTTTTTTTTAACCATTCTTTTTTAACGGTAAACGCACATTGGTTCTTTCAAAAGAACGGTAATCTACCGTTTTTCTGAAAGAACGATAAAAAAAAAATACTGGTAGCTACAGATGTCAGGCTTTTTTTTTGTTGTTGTTGTTTTTTTTTAACCGTTCTTTCAGAAAAACGGTTTACCCTGGAGAGCATTTTTCACCACCTACAACATAAAGGATAAAAATGTCAGAAATAATTAATAATAATAAATAATAATAATTACCATGAACACAACTCAGACATTAGACATTATAGAAATTAGTCAGCTTATAGAAACATTCTGGACAGCATTTCTTCTACCAACCTGTCAGAAGAAATGTGTTGAAGTCATCATAACATGGTTCAGTCACCAACATGACGTACTAATGAAGAAAAAAAAGAGGCAGCCAATATGTCATTATTTATTATCATTATTATTTATAGAGCTTTGCTCACATAGATCAAACCACCGGTCCAGCACAGCCACTCTCCCCATTATGCCGTCTATAGCCGAAAACTTCAAGAAAACGACTTCGCAGCTAAATAATGTTAAGCATAAGTTGATACTCTTGCGCAAACAGAAAGTTAATGCATTCATAAAAAATAATCAAAATCAAAAGCCTGATGATCTTAACATGGAGCTTACCTTTTTCTTTTTTTTTCTCTTTTTTTAATAGATCTTTATTGAGATACAGAATACATAACAGTATAAATGCAGCATATACTGTGGTATAATGTCCACCAGGGAGTTACAAACATTGAGACATTTCGATTTCATTCCCTAAAAGATTTATTATGGAAAGTATTTTTTTCTTTCCGTTTAATATTGTCTTTAAATGCTGGTTCTCTAAGATGCAAATACAAGTAAAATGTCTTTTCTAGGAAAAAACTGTATTGTACAATTATTTTGTGGTAGTTTAATGCCAGTCGTCAGTCTTGATTGTGACAACAGAAGAAGACATCAAATTCACAATATCCTACCGAATTTTGGAATAACAGTATATTATTGCTGGAATTCCGCCGTAAATTTACAGCCATTTCTAAGTGTGTGTGTGCTGATTGGCCCTGCTGAAATTCTACCAGAAACGTCAAGCTCAGTGGTAGAAAGCCCAGACGGAGCACCGACGGGAGATGAAAATTTAATGAAATTGCTTATCAAGGCAGTGGCCAGGCGAAGTTTATCATATTCCTGTAACTTTCTGTCATTCCTCTCTTTACTTTCACCTTCAGCTCACAATGTCCTTTTTGCTTTTGCAGTCAGACCAAAATGTAAAAACGCTGGTCAGTCTTGTTTATTTGCCACCATGTCAGAAAAAGCCTGGGTGCCTCCTTGACTCTTATGAATAATACGTGAGCCGGTGGTGGGCTGTGCCGTTGGTCCTCTGATGCCTGTCAGACTGGAGATCAACCAGCTTGGGAGAGGAAACAAAGTTGACTGTGCCACCGCTTTCATATTTATGGTTGTTTTGTTGCTCGCGGCCCCTCCGGTCAATATTGAGGCAAGTTCAGCCGAGGTCCGGGGAGCACAATAGAAAGAAGTCGTTTGCTTGAGAGCTGCTGCAACACTAAATATAGCTCAGCGAGGGATGTTACGAGAGGCAGGTTGATTCGTCTGAACTGAGAGGATTATAAGGCCAGGACTCAGAGATGCCCAGCTGAGGCCATCCTCATCCATAACAAGGCTCAGACGAGAGAGTTGGCCTGCATGCATTATGTTTCCTAAAAATAATCATAATCATCCTCAATTTTCCACGAGGCAAAGGAAGAATTTTAGGGTGTTTCCACACCTCTTAGTCTGGTAGACTCAGTTCTATTGGGAACCAAAGTTGCAACATTTGTTACGTTTCTAGCTGTTGCTGTTCGTTTTCACATTGCATTGTGTCAAAAAAAATAAAACCAAAAAAAAAAAAAAAACCCTTTGAAAAACCAGTTTTTCTCCTCGCCTGTAGTGGCGCTGCACCAAGAACAACTTGAGAAAACAACATAAAAACATTTGAGGAAGACACTGAGCGCAACTTCTTCTTCACAAAATGTAAACAAATATGGAGTGGTGTCAGATTTTACCGGTTGTAGGATTTTTATTTTGTCTTTGGTAGAAGACCAGGAGCCATTTCTCGCTAGACACGCACATTGGTTTCGATTGTATTTACCCAGAATACCCTGTGCTACACTTCACTTCCTGCTTTTGGAGCGGTCTCTGGCCTGCTTTAAATCACATTTGCATTGAAACGGCGTCAGATTTCACGTCAACCGAACCAAGATTTAGGCTTTTACGTGGACTGCACCAGAGTTCAATTACTCTTTCACACCTCCCTAAGCAAACCAGACTTTCTGGGCAAACAAACTAGAGTTTGATTGAAGTGGACCAAACAGGGCTTGTGTGAAAACACCCTTAGTCTGTAAATGGGTGTTTGAAAATTTCTACACTAGTATAAGTTATGGTACAACTAACTTCATGGACCTCTTCTTCTGCTCCCCGTCACAGTTTCCTGTTTGAGAGCAGCCCAACGGAGGTCCAAACCCAGGACCAACACCTACCCACAAACAAAATTTTGCCCAATGACAGGGCAGAGAGAAGCAGGACCGTTCTCTCGGTGCCAGGCAGCACGCTGAAGAACATCCGCCAGTATAAGGAAGACTACAACGCCTACCTCGGTGCTGGGTCTCAAGGGGCCATTGACAGCTTCAACACCTGGGCCGCTGCCGACAGGTAAACAAAAGTGCTGACTTTTTTCTGACAGGTTGGCAGAGACTCTCTCGTCTTCATAGACCATCTAAATCCACAAGTTTGATGCCGTTTCTGCAATACCATATTTGTGTGCTATTGTAGGATAGATTGGGGTATGCTTCAGCCTCCTGTTTGAAGCTCATGTCCCATTCTGCTGTTGCCAGCAAGTTCGACAAAAGTCACGTCACTCCATTCATAGAAAATGTATTAATGGATAAATATGAGTAGCCAGCACTACTCCTATACTTCACTAAACTTGGAAGTCAAAGGAGAAGGTGAGATAAATGAGTGGACAACAAAAGCAATCCAATAAAAACAGTAAAATTTAACATGCAAACACACTTCAGTTAACACTGCACACTTCCTGTTCCTAAACCACTCACCCACAGACGCACAGGATCAGGCTTGTGGCCGTAAATAATCCAGTGTCATATAAAGAAGTTTCCGATAAAAGACAAAAACAACAACAAAAATAAATGTGTTTAGTCTGCTTCTCATGAGACGCACTCCCAGGTCGCCTGGTTTACAAGCCATGCAAGGTTTTCTTTTACAAGCCCAAATGATGGCGGAAAAAAGAATGATAAAACTCCAATATCCAAAAATACAAAACATTAAAAAGTGGTTCAGTTTGAGGAACCACACAGCCATGATGAAAACAGCAGAGGCACAATCATCAGTGAACTAACTAGCTAGAAAAAGAATGTTTTGTTAGGATATCCAATTATTTTTAGTTTTTTTTTTTTTGAAGAGTGATACCAGGCACACTTTTGTTCTACACCCCCTCCCTCAACCCTGACACATTGCAGCAGCATCCTTTTCCTGAGTGATGAGATAGTAATGAGCAGCAGTGTGCTGGTGTGCAGCCACACCACCTGGAGGATCTCATTTAATCTGTCTGCTGACAGACTGATTGCTACATAGAATCTTAAGCACTGCCAGAACAGAGAAAACATACATCCTGGGAGCTATTTTAAGCCCCGCTTCCAACACTTGGCTAAACTCGGGGCGGATAATAACTCAGTGTTTAGACGAACTTCCTCATTTTGAGGTCCAAATTACATTAATATCGGCCAACTCGATTAGTGGTGCGGTAAATATGTAAAAGCGCAGGGAGTTGTTTAGCACGGCTCAAAGCGCATTAACTCTGATGCCTCATCACGGCGAGTCCAATCCATAACAGTTCAGTCTTTTCTCTCATTTCTCACGAGTTCTTCTTTTTAGCCTTTAAATCTTCACCACCGCACAGTTACTCTGACTTTACTGTTTGGATTCTCTGACATGTTAAAGATTTGGTGGGGTGTTTTGGACTTCTAGAGTGCAGTCTCACCCGTCTCTGCTGTGATGTTTATATGTGTGTTGACCCAGATAATGTTCTAACTCTGGCCTGCGGGAGTCGTCTTCTAGACCCAATGAAAGTACATTTTATAAGTGTGAAATTGCGTCATATATTTTGCCAAGTTGGTGTACTTTGTTCTTAACATGAGCAAAAAACAAAAAAAAAGAAAAACAAACAAACTATGTAGTCAATAGTAATGCAGATGGAGCAAAAGCTGCGTCTGCATTCTCAGCATAAAGTTGAGCTTGTTGAACTTGACTGTGACTGGATCACAGCTGAAACAACATGCAAACTCTGAGACTTTGGGTTCTCCGAGGATTAGGATCCGTTCACACCACCCCTGTTTGGTCCTCTTTAATCGAATCTAGTTCGTTTGTCTAGAAAGTCAGGTTGTGTGGCGAAGAGTGAATGTGCAGTTAAACTCTGGTTCGCCTAAAAACCCAGGTCTCAGTTCGATTGAAGTGAAATCTGGCGCGGTTCCAATGCAAGACCTCTCCAAAAGCAGGAAGCCGACAATAGTGCAGGGCATTCTGGGTAAACCAAAACAAAAGCAGGAGTCTAGCACTAGTGGGAGTAATGGCTCATGGTCTTTCACCAAAGACAAAAGAGAAATCCTACATCTGCTAAAATCTCATGCCACTCCATCTTTGTTTACATTTGAAAGAATGGAGGAGAAAATAGACGGAGTGTTATAACATCTTAGACAATTAAATTAGGGTTGCCCTTTCCTTAATTTTGGAAGATTGGTAATTGGCCGATATTTAATATGAGGTTGATCTTATCCACCTGTCTTATCTACTACATCAAAAATCTAAAAATCCAACCACTGTCCTCTTCTGCTCTTAGCAATCTCTGTGTGCATAGTTTGTCTGCGTCTGCTTCCCTTTAAGATGTAGATCTTTACCTTAACTCTGAGATATCCAAAGGGTTGCTAACACTTCCAGAAGGAATAGACGTCCTTCATCGCTTTTGCAATAAACGATTATTATTACTAACAGCGTTATTGACATGTATTCGACTGGTTCCTCGCTGCCCTGCCTGCTTGGTCTGACGTTCCTGCTTGTTTCTGTTGCTGCAGCGTGGCGGAGGAGCTGCTGTCGGAGGCGCTTGCGGACGTGGCGAAGGAGTTCCAGGACGTGGTGGAGGAGTACGCCGAGGCCGTGTTCACCTCCGAGTTCCTGCGGCCCGTCCACTCAGCTTCTGCGTCAGCTCCGGCTGAAGCTGGGAGAAACCAGTAGGGAGAAACCAGTAGGGAGCCCCCAGCGCTGCGTCTGCTACGGTTTCCTTAAAAACTGTACCGTACAGCGTTACATGTTCCTGTTGGATTAAACCTGCAATTTCAGATACAAAACTACAAATATTTATTTTTTTAAAGCATTTTGTACATTTTGAAAGTGGATGTTTTTATTGTTTTCAATGTTTTTTTAATATTATTATTATTATTATTATTATTATTATTATTTCGAATGAAATTACGTTTTATTTTACTGCGATTTTAGATTATTCTTTTTTTCTTTTTTCTTTTTTTTTTCCAAGAAGCTGCTGCAGATGAGTGAATTACACAGGGAAGCAATGGTCTCATCGCTCTTTCTGGTCCATTTGTATCTGTGGAAGTATTCCTCGGGGAAAGTTAGTTTAGGGTAGATAAGCTTGGAGAGACCATTACAACATTACAGAGGATTAGAAGATTACTGCCCTCCCTTTGCACTTGGTTTAAATCTCCCTGAGGATTACTCGCACCTCCTATTTTCATGGTGGAATACAGAAATGAATTATTCCATATGGCCTCCACTTAGAAATGTCTGGAAAGCAAATTGCATCTTATGTTTATTTCCACAGCCGCTCGGACTCTCCTTTTGCTTTATTCTCCAAATAAATGCTTCAGAGATTTTTTTTTTTTTGCTTTCTATCAAAGTTTATTACCATATGACAGTATGTTCGGCAGAGGGAAATTGAGTTATTTTTTATTTTCTTTTAGTCATAAAGGCTTTCCTTGTGGGGACATGTAAATTGATGTAATTCCACTTCCCATGGTGCATTTTAGCCCACTAAGCTGTGCAAAATACAACCAGTAGATTATAAAGTACACTACAGATAATTACGACTTGAACAAACCGTAATTATAGAGAAAAGTGTCAATTTTGACATCAAAGAAAACAAGACATGATTGGCCCATTTAGAAAACGCCTGAGTCCCTGGATGGCAACATGAAAGTCTTCCATCCAGAACAGTGTGGGGTAGAAGGGGGGGAGCACATGCAGATGTTGCTCTGGACGGTGGGGACCGGCTTGCAGCATTATTTATATACTAGACAGCAAAATTAGTAAGCTCTGTCTTTTATCTTGGCTGGATTTGATTGTTCCATACAGGCTTCTAAGAGAGCTTTGACAAATGGAGGCCAGTCAGCTGGAATCGTCGGGAAGTAATGCTGGTTCTCTGATGACAGAAGCTAATTACGCTTCACTGCTACGGGTCAGAAACGCAGAGGACAAGTCGGAATATGCAGCTAATGTGATGTAACTCGTACCATCAGGTGATAAGCTTTTATTACACAGTCACATAAAGTTTTGCTTTATATTACGACTGAAAAGATTAATCAGATTAATCATGATTTATCAATTATTGAAATAATTGTCAACTAATTTAGCATTTGATTAATCATTAACTGGAGTATAAAGACAAAAAAAAAACATTTGATGATTAAAACAACATACTCAGAGCACTAATTAAGCCAAAACGGTGCAAAAAACATATGCATTTTGGATTTAAGATAAAAAATTAAAAAAACCGTACACTAAAGGAATGATTTTTTTATTGCATCTTATTCAATAACATTTTTATTTTCTAATTTAAAAGTGGAATTTAATTATTTTCATCTTTTTATATGTTTTTAATATTAAATAATAAAGGCTTAAGTGTAGAATGTGCCCAATTTTTTTTTTCACATCTGATTAATCAGAATAATCAATTACTAAAATAATCACTAGAGCTTGATTTAAATAAACTAAGCTGGTAGAAGCATACTCCAAAAGATTTGGCTATACAACTCGTTTCAATTCAATAATACTTTATTAATTCCAGAGGAAAATTGAACGTTGTTGTTATTGGAGGTGTGCGGTACTGCATATTTATTGTTTCGATCTGACACCAAGCAAATACAGGGCAAGTATCGCCAATACTTCTACCGATATTTTTAGTTATTCAAGTTTGATGTACCATTAAACTTCTGACTTCTTTGAATAATTTTGTTAAAACTCGGGACACAGAATTTGGACAGTTTATAGGTGCCAACAAAATACTTTAGTGACATATTTTTACATGACAAATGGAAACAAAACAAGTTGTTTTGCTTCTTTTTAACAAAACAACAGGCAAAAAAAGTACAAATTGAACCAAAAATCTTTTTCTGAGGTAGAGTTGAGAAACTACAAAATAATAGAAAAAAATTTCCATGAAGAACCTGAAACTAAAGCATCGATCTCACCACACTGGCATTGATCTGATACCGACTTATCGATATTATCAATATTTTAGATCGAACCATAACCCTCTATTTGTAATACATAATATACAGTTTTCTTCAAACAGTTGTTGTGGATGCTAATAATGGCTGTGGAGAAGAACTGTAACGATTTGTGTTACAGCGATTGAAATTAAACCTCTGATTGTTTTGTCTGTATTTTTCTTGATTTTTATGAAGAATCCTTCTTTGCACCATCATCTTCAAAACAGAACCAGCCTTCTTTATCTGCCATGTATCATTTTTACTTTGCATCGGTCATAAAATCCCCAATAAAATACGTCAAAGTTTGCAATTGTAATTTGAAATGTGAGGAAAAGGTCAAAGGTGAGTGAATATTTATCTGAGCCGCAGTACTGTACACATGCAGATGCTCCTCTGTAAAGACCAGAATTAGCAACTGTTTTGCACATAATTATAATTTATAATGATCAGAGGGGGTTAGACCTTGCCTCCGGCCGGCGCGGAATCATTACCAGAGCTCATTTCCAAACCCGGTCAGGATTTCACTGACTGTGGTGCATTTGTGATGCTTTGAGGGGGAACAGTTATATGTTGGTAAAGTATGTCAAGTATTTGACATTTAAGTCGGGAGTTTTTTTGGGGGGTGTTTTGTTCAGCTCTGTATTCATATCAGATGTATATCAAGTCCTCAGGCTTATTAGTCATGCTGGCAGCAAGGTTGGTCATTGTTGAGCAGTCTGTCAGGCAGGACTAACGTAGCGTGCATTCTAATGTCTTCTGATGCAAATGCGTAGATTTTGGTTAAATCACTTCTTAGGCTGTGTTTTATTCTGGAGGTACACAAAAGAGTGGGAGATCTGAGCTGGCAGTCAACATGCCTATGAATACATTTCTTTCTAATATTTTGGCGGAAGCATAGATTGTTATCTTTATTGCGTATGCATTAAGCCATAAAAATGCTTTTAAGTTAAAAGTAATGATGGTACTCCTTTCTTTGTAGAGATTTATATAAATTGTTTTTGTGTATGTTTTTAAAAGGACAAAAAGTATAGGTTGGCTCACGGTTCAGGTGAGTTCATCACAGTTACACAGCTAAAGTGTTGCATTGGAAACACTTTAGCTGTTTCCAATGCTGTTACAAGTGATGGTGCTCATTGTATTTCGAGCACCATCACTTGTAGTCATGGTGAACTTGATCTTACTGGTTCTTAAATGTTTAAATCTTCATATTTATTGCTCTATAATTGTTTGTAGTGTGTTTTCTGATTGACACATTCTGGAAAACTAACATTTTTCAGCACATTTTTTTGAGCTTTGCATCATGTCATAATGTTATTTATTCCCTCATCAGTAAATGATTCTTTCATGTATGTTTGAGAAATCCTTCAGCTTCCTGTGGGAGCAGTTCAGCTGTGCAAAATGGCTGAATGAACCGAAGGCGCATCCTCTCTCTTTTCTAGGTGCAGCTGCAGTTTCCAAGCTTCTGAGCTTCACAGAGCAGCCCTTCCCCATGACCTCCCCACTCAGCTCCTTCAGACTAGCCAGCAGCAATTAGCAAACACCTGGTGGAACTGCACATCTGCTGAGCTCATTATAGGAGCTACTTCTCAGTACAGCGCTGGTTAAAAAAAAAAAAAAAAGCTGTTAAATGGTTAATAGAGGAGCCGTGTTGTGATGACTTCCTGAGGGCAGAGTTTCAGAAAGAGCAGGAGTTTTTAAAGAGACAGAAGCCAAACTTCAAGGTGTTAAATTAGGAAATAAAATTTCTTATGTCATGTGTGATACATACAACATTTTTATAACATCTGCAGTTAATATAGCTACTTGAATGTGAATGTGCTACAAAATGGCACTATGTACCTGGAAATACTGCCCCTTTAAATGACCATCTAATGTGGCTCGTCTAGTTATCATCTGTTGGTTTTGCTCATCTAGAGTTTTTTTTTTTTCATTAATTTATTGGGTTTTACATTTTTGTCTTGATTGAAGGTGACTCACCATTTATCTTTGTGTTACTATTATTCCTTAATTTTATTTTCCTTCCCTTCAACTAATGCCAGTTTGTCCCTGCAGGTGAAAAGCACCCTTTGTACAAATGCTATAAAGTTTGATTCTTGTTATCTGACCGGAGCATCTTTATCCTCACCGTGCTCCTACTTTAAACTGAAGTTCTTCCTGCTTTCTTTCAAAGTTTGCTTCTTCCATGCTATTTTCCTATTGGCCAGATTTGTAGCGTGCATAACTATGACCTGTCCCCAGATTCTTCTTCCACTTGAGCAGAGTTCCCTCTTGGTTACTCCTCTGACTAATACCCTCCTTGCTCACCTTGTCAGTGTAGATAGGTGACCATGTCACGGTAGGCCTACAGCTAGGTCAAAACATTATTTTTCCATTTTCAGATGATGGATTGAACCACTTTCTGAAAAAAGCTTCAATAGTACGTTGCTGTATTATAGCCCCACCCTGCTTTAAACCTCCACACACCTTTATTCCTGACTTATGTGTGTGTCTGCTGGTCTGTTCAGGCAGCGAGGAAGACCTCTGCCTACAGATATACATGAATAAGAGAGAAAAGAGATGAATTACTGTGGTATCTTTCAGGAGATACATAAGTAAAGTAAAAAAAAAAAAAAGTATTACAGATGATATTTCTTGTGAATTTTTTTTTTTCAATTTACTAGCCTAGCTTTGATGTAAAGTGCATTTGTCTGCCCACAAGGCAGAAACTAAAAAATATGCACCATAGCAACTTCTTTTTGCTGACTGGCCAGTATGCTGTATTTTGCGACTCTTTAATAGTTCCTAATGTGCTTTGTGCTGCTGTAGCAGATCTTCCCTCTGTTTCCCAGAAAGCCCCGCAGTGGTTATAAACAGAGTTGCCTGGGAGAGTTTCAGTGTCCGGTACTTCAGCAACTTTTGACATCTTTGCATCAGAGTTGTTAGTTGTGTCTCATAATGACAGTGAAAACTAGTCTTCAAACGTACAATGAAAGCTTTGCAAACTCCAACTGATTTAATTTAATTAGCCTTTTTCCTCTCTCTCTCGGACGCTGTCAGTTCAGTCATTTGGTGTAATAAGTGCTATCTGTCCCCTCGACTTCCTGGCCTTCAGGCCTTTTCCATTAGTTTTCCTCTGTGGAATCTGAGCTCAGTGCTCCGCACAAGCAGCAGACCGTCGCCGACTTCCGTGACAATAACAAATTGCTTTTGTGTGTTCCTTTTGGAGCTTGGATAATGTAGCATGTCCGTCTTTTATATTCCAGGGCGACAGCTCGGCCACAGGCATCTTTCCCTGCATCAGTTTTCATTGGTGTAGACGTGTGGGGCTTTGATGGCGACGGGATCTCATGCGTGATCCCATTTGAGGAAGCAAGGGATGGAAACAGCAGGTGCTACTATGGCCACTTCACGCGCGATGACGGCGTAATGTGTGAGAGGAGCTATTTAAAGGCAATCACAGTGAAGTGTTGCGACTCAGATACGGGCTTAAGAGTGAATTAAGAGTTAGCTGTAAGGTGAAACATCTGCCAAATTAAAACACTCCAAAGTAAATCTGTGGGAAAGTGAATCACGGGCTTAATTTTGTCCCTGGGAAAAGCAGGAGTTGGATTTTTAAAAGGTTCTATTTTTGAACTTCTGACAGATCCAAAATGTTTTCTTTCTGCTCTGGTTGCTGCCCCTGAATGACCAAGGTGGCACCTGCTGCTTCAGTGATTTTTTTCAGAGTTAATAAGGGTGATGGCTCACACCTCCACATGCAGCAGTTACAGTTCCTTACATTTGTGCATTTGTGTTCTTTTAATTGTTTTCATGCTAAAACTTAAATCTGTTTTCTTTTGATTTTATGAGATGCACCGACACATGGTAGGACATTATGAACTGAAAGGAAAGGAAGGTAATCTTTGTTTCAGACAGCCTTCTAGTTCAAAAGTCAGAAATCAACATGGAAATGCCATAGACTGTTTGCAGTAACTCTTACTAACAATGTAAGTTTTACTTCCTGTTTTAAGTTTTACTTTTAGTTTATGGTTGCATACATGATGAAACATTGATGTTAGCACTCTGACATGTGTGTCTTGTAATATAGTCAGCCTGAGGCCGACTTTGTGTTTTGAATATGGCTGCTCCTTGCAACTGAAGTTAGATGTGTAGGAAATATGTGTATCTTACTTGCCTGTGTCTAAAACAAATGGTGCACCTGCAACTCTAAACTGAACAAATTAAAAGTTGTGTTTGCTCACTGAAAGTAAAGCTTAAAATGCTAGTAAGAGGTAATGTTTATGGGCGTCGCCATGTTGGAATTCAGACTTAACTAGAACGCGCGAGTTCCCACTTTACAGGTGGACGCAACATTCCAGTTCGTAACAGGGTAGTCTGAGTAGCTCCTAATCTTACTTCGAAGGCCGTTCAAGTTTATTTTTTTGACTGAGAAGTCGGAATTTCCAAATACCGAGCTGGTCAGAAAATATATATATAAAAAAACCAACTAAAAGTTCCAAGAATATTTCGCAAAGACTTAAAGCAACAAATGACATTAACTGGAACTTCGTGGACTTCTAAGCCTGTATTTATAAAGTTGTAAGCTAATTTAAACTATTTAAGTCAGTTCATTCACCTGGCTTTCCAATTAATGCCCTTATCAATTGTTTGTCTTGCTGAATAGATGTAAGCCCTTATTTTCCCTTAACAAGTCCGCCTTCCGTTTTTATTTTGGATTTTTTTGGGCGTGAGTCCTAATTCTGAGAACGTAAAGACAAAGAGGACGGAGACACAGAGGACGGCGGCCTCTCAGCGGCATCAGTCCGGGACCGCGCGCACCGCTGGAGGCAGTCTAGCTGCAGAGCGGAGCCTCTGTGTGTGTGAAGCAACTCCGGCTGATGTTTGCGGCGGAGAGGAGAGAGACGGACGGGAAGAGCTGGAGCTGTGGAGCTGGGTGGGCATGACATTTGAGCAAAGTCTGAACAGGAACAACGCGCTGCCCTAAGTAGCTATGTCTGCGGAACGGCGCTCCGCTGGACTTCGCACAGGTGAATCAGAACTCCGCAGTGGCTTCAAGCCCCTTTTCTTCCGCCGCTGAACAGAGATTCGGAGGAGGGAGCAGAAGCGACGAGGCAGTGCCCGCTTCACCCCGCTACAGTCTGGCAGGTGCAGCCGCCAGGAGAGAGGGGCGGAGGGAGGCAGAGCTGCTGCCTAATTAACTCCCCGACGAGCAAGAACACAGGGACGGCTTGCGGAAACAGGTGCGCACCGGAGAGGACACTATGTCAAAGGAGACAAAAGGAAGAGGTAAGGGGGACGTAACATCACCGGTGGTCTCGTGCTAACAGGTAGACCTCTGTGTCTCGCGCTGGTTCGGCTGCGCCTGCATGCTTGAATGCATGGAGGGGATGGATGAATGGATGGATGGAGTCCGTGACGGAATGCGCGACAATCGCCACGGACTCCCGCATGTGAGACAGCTCCCCCCCGGGTTCGGTCCGGTCCAGTCCTCATCTGCGAGCTGGTCTCCCTCATGTCCCTGTTTGTTTCGTTTCGTTTCCCCGCAGGTGACACAATTCAGTGGGGTCAAATGTTATAGAATAGACATTGAGGTGAAGATGAACCTGCGTTTTACTGTCCCACATTTTCTGGGTTGCTGCTGGTGTTAAAATTCAGACGGATCACATTATAGAAGTTCGGAGTCAGAGGCTCAAAGATTAGCAATTGCAAAGTAAAAAAAAAAAAGAGAAAAACCCAGCAGAATACAGAGTGCTTTAGTGTGCTAATAATAGCAGGGAGTTTTTTTTATGCAGCTCATTTGATTGTTGAACTGGATTTGCAGAAATGAGAGCTGACAGGACAGCATCACTGGAGGCCTTTGAAGTCATGACATTTCTGTTGCATGAAAAGGTTCATTGTTGCTCTCTGCAAGAGGAGAAAAAAGGATTATATTGCTGCACGTGTGCCACCTGTTTGCATTGTGTCAGTCATAGAAAGATGCGATTTGAAGCATCTTCTTTTGGATTCGCCGGAGATCAAGAGGGTTGATCCTCGCTGGAATAAAATTCGATGATTAACTTGCAGAATGGGTATTTCTCCCGTCCTCCTGAGCCAGTCTGTGAATCTCCTGCAGCTCCTGGCTCCGTGTTCTGCACGTGGCCTCTGCGCTCTGACCTTTCCCACAGGCCCAGGAGTGGACAGGGCACTTTCCCGCAGGGATCAATGACATTTCAGATTATTGTTAAGCTAAGTGGTGACAAAACGTCTCATGACAGAGTAGGGGATTTCATTTATTGCAGCCTGTGGATTTAAAACAATGTCCTCGCATGCAAGCCAGGGCGCAGGGTGCACACGTTTTAATACAGATGTGTGAAGCGATGCACGATTGGTTTGGTTGTTTTAAAAATATAAGGAATGTGGTGTACATTTGTGTTCAACCCCTTGAATTTGATGCCCCTAAATTGGATCCTATATAAGGAATTGCCTCAAAAAGTCACCTAAGTATGAGGTTGTATTCACACCATCCCTGTGTAGCCCACTTTTGTCAAATTGTGGTTTGTTTGCCTCAAAAGTCTGGTTTGATTGGAGAGGCATGAATGCACAATCGAATTCTGATGCAGACCAAAAAAAAAGCAAACTCTGGTCCGCCTAAAAACCTAGGTCTTGATTTGGTTGAAGCAGGAACCAAATCCTGCTTAAATAATGAAGTTAACATTTAACTTCATCAAATGTTAATAGATAGCAGGAGCAGCATTGGGAATCCTGGGTAAATACAAACTAAACAAACGTGAGAGTCTAACACTAGCAGGAGAAAGTGGCCCGTTGTCTGTTTCCAAAGACAAAAGATGAATCCTACAGTTGTTAAAATCTGACGCAACTCTATTTTTGTTTACGTTTCACAAAGAAGGAAGTTGCGTTAACGTCTTCACGTGTCTTTGGAAGTTTTTGTGTCGTTTCCTTCAGTAATTCTTGATGCAGCGCCACCCCAGGTGAGGAGGGTGAACAGGTTTATCAAAGGGTTTGGAATGCCATGTGAACGCAAACCGCACCAATGTAACAAATGCGGCAACTTTGGCCCCCAGTTGAACCGAGTCTACCGGACAGTCAGGTGTGAGAAACACCCATCGTAGCCTGTGGAAACTGTGGAGGAGCTGCAGAGATTCACATCTCAATTTGGAGACTCTGTTGGCACGGTAACTGTTTGTCATTTGAAAGTTCAAAGTTGCTCTCCATTCAATCTGACTATTGAATGGACTATTTTAGAAAGAAGAAACAGCAGAAACCTTATTTAGCGACTGTGCAAATTTTATAAAGCCATAAAGGCTTTTAGCTAACAGTTGCAGCTAACCGTGGTTTGGATTTATTGACTCTTTTCATACTTATTGGTTAAAAAAAATTAAAGCCATTTGTGTACATGTTAAAACAAAATGAAAAACTTAAACACTTTAAATTGTATGCTTGTTCTCTCTCTTTTTTTTTCCCCCCAGACAAATCACCCAGCAGAGTATTCCTTAAAGGTTACTATTCAAACACGAGCTTATGTGTAGCTGGATCAATTTAGATCAATGGAGCAAACGGGAACAAATTAGAACTAACGGGACAAATACACATTGTCAAATTGCATAAATCAAACTAAATTAACTTCATCAAATGTTAATAGACAGCAGGAGCAAGGTTTGAAAGCTGGCGTGCAGCATACAGATCGGGGAAGATTAATTTAATTTCAACAATAATGCTAAAACATCTGTGCCACGGTTGAAATTATAAATCTATATATGCAATGCGCTCTTTGCTATATGTGGGTTTACTCCCCACAGCTCCTGAAAACTGGTCTTGGAGATAAAAGCACTAACTTCAGAGGCTTTCCATCAATCTGATGAGGAAACTGCTGAAAAACAGACCCTTCAGCCGGGCTTAAGGTGAACAAACAGATTGCGATGGGGTTTGTACGTCCAGTTGTGGTCCAGCCTCTCAAGACACTGCTAAATCATGACCAGCAGCAAGTTCAAAACGGCAATAAGTTTGATTTACAAACTTAATAAAATGGCACATGTTTTTAGAGATTTTTTTTTAATTTATTTTTTATTTTTTATTTTTTTGGAACTTGTACACGGTTTGTGCAAATGTGTGGAAAATTCTGGAAATATTTTGAGTTTGATTTAAGGGGTTACCATAATGATCAAAATGTATGGAATACTGTCTGGGGCTGTCACAACAGCAAATTTAGCTTGACAATAAATTGTCTCAGTAGTAGTAGCAATAAACCATAGTATCGATGTTTTGATACCATTTTCAAGTAAGACATTGATTATGGCACAGTGATGCAAGTTTGCTCTCTCAATGATAAATGAACATTCATTTTGTACGGAACACTAAAAACTGGTAATGGAAGATATTTTAAATATTAACAATAAAATTCAACCAAAAATATAAAATAAAATAAAAATGGAAACCATCAGAATAGAAAATATTGAGCTAATTTTAATTTATCATATAATTAATTGCTGAATTGGTTAACTTCTTATTGCAAGAGGTTTAAATACTGTTTAACTTTTCATTTGTTAAATTCTCTAAAGATTACATCCATCTGTCCATCCATCCGTCCATTCGATTCCTCCGTTTGCTGTTTTTGCAGGTTCAATATCTGAAGCCACCACTGTGGAAATGTCTGCAGCAGATCCTGATAGAAAAACAAATTAATTGAGAAGCTTGCGTTCACCAGAAATCAGACATGTAGTTGTCTATTTTTAGCAGAGAGTCTCTCAAAAGACAAATTAGCTTCTCTGGTTGCATCGATTTTTTTTTTTTATTTTATTTATTTATTTTTTTTTAATCAAACAGCTGCAGCTGGATGTTTTCCTCCTATTAATCATTTTTTATTTATATATTTATTTGAGTGCTAGTGTAAAGTTCATCTGCTAATAAAAAACGCACACTGGGGTTATTTGAGCAAATCTTTATGAAACAAAAATCAGCTATGCAACGTTTCAGCAGTTGTGAGGCTGTCGGGAATGTAGTTGCATTTAAAGCATGTTGTGTTTCAGCTAATATCGCTTTACTGTTCTTAATGTTCCAACTTCTTATATGCATCAGTTTTTAAACCTATGAAAATGGAGTCCAACCAGGTGCACCTGTAAAGATTTTTTTAAATTTGTAAGTGTGGCTCATGTGTAAAACTGTTGTCATTTACAAATAGAGATTTAATCTGATTTAGACCTTCTGAATCACTTAGTTTAAGAACTTTACTGTATGCAATACAGTGCATCAACCTGAAAGCATTTATTGGTGCCCCAGGTAGAAATTTATGAAAAGCTTTACAATAAATCAACTTTTATCACAGTACTATACTATTTCACTGAATTAACGGTAATTTGTAATACAATGCAGTAAAGTGAGACAAACTTGTCTTCCTTCACACTTTCGTATCAGACTATTGTTTCAATGGAATATAGGTCAAAATTTGATAGGAATACAATGCCCCATGAATGCCACAGCAGTATGTGCAATTTGTCCACATAACTATGGCTGGTGTCAGTATTTTTGGGCTGTTTTTAAAAAATTCTCTCATGTGTGCCTCTGCTATAAAACCGTGACTTAGATTTCGCAGCAATGAAAATATTAATTTCAATCTCATATTATGCAATCCTGTCTGCACTAATGATTTACTCACCTCAGCTTGCTGGTTGCTTGAAACAGGACGTGATGGTTTAACTAATGCTCTGATTGATTTGGGTAATAACTTTTCTGACTCCTTGGGAGCATTCATCAAAGGATAGAAGAATAGAGGTCAGTGGCATCCACTAACTCACTCTTTGGTTACCTAGCAACAACTTGTTGAGTAACTTGTGCAGTTTCAGGTTTTGCCACTGTGAATAATAACTGCTTAAAAACTGTGGATAAAACAGGAATGGCTACATCACCAGCTTGGCATTATTTCAGATACTCCAAACAAAAAACAAAAAGATAATTATTGATGTCGTCTGTGATAAGTTTTTCAGACATATCGTCCAGCTTTACTTTAACGTGACAGATGTGGGTCCCAAACCCCCACCTCAAAATTTAGAATTTTATATTTCTGAATCTTTTACATTCTGGAATATTTTCTACAGAAAACAAAGGAGCCCAGGGGCACGTAAGAGCTCCACAGAGGAATGATTCGAACCATGAACATCCAGGATGGCATCAGAGCTGCAGTATTTTTGCAGGTTAAAATCTGCATCAATTGGAATGATGAGCTTCAAATAACAGGGGAAGGCTCAGTGCTAAGAGGCTCAATCATTTAAGGATTTGTGTGAACCTAAACAAAAAAGCGCCGAGACTCCCAGTGGTGGTGAATTTCTATTTAAAAAAGATATGTTTTGCTAATTTCTTTCTACCACACCTTTGCAGTCTTGCCCTTTTCCTGCTGCTTGGCCTCTGGTGAAATATGGTGTTACTCATCTCTGTTGGAGATTCAGCACAGCAGAGCATTTCTTTTGGTTTGGATGTAAATGAATCACAGGTTTTTTTTCCCCTCTATTGCTGTCTAAATAAAATAAATATGTCGTGTACCTGCGGCTTTGCTGAGATTTGGCATTGTGCTATAAATAGCTGCTGAATGCCGAGGAGCAATCTCTCTCTCTCTCTCCCTCCCCTTCCCCCTCCCTCTTTCCTTTTCTCTCCTTTTAAAATTGAATGTTACAAAGACTTTTGTGCGTGAAATGCTATTTCAGTCGACTGATGGCACACGTGTGTCCGCCAAAAGCAATCGAGTTCCAGTCCATCAGCCATTTCTTGTCACTTAGACATGACAGATATATGTTATTAGAATTCAACAGCTTGCTGTGTCATGTTGTGTCTTCAGATTAGAAACCGGTCCCCAGAGAGGCCTGTTCGGCAAACGGCGCCCCGGTGTTCTCTGGATATTAAAGAGACGTGTGCTAATGCACGCCTCCTGTGACCTCTGTTGTTTTAGTTGATCTTACAAAACGCTGGTAATTTAAATTTAATAGCTGTTTGTCATGGAGAAGCACAGGGGGCTTCCGTGTCGGGGCGCAAGCAGCGGCTTGGCCGGCCACGCCTGTTTGGGTTTCCGAGGCGAAGCGAGGCGAGGCGGCGGGGTCTTCAGAAACTGGTCTTCCTGTTGCCCGCCGGTGGAAAAGGCCTGATTACAGAGATGTGGAGGGCAGGGTATTTTTCATTTCAGTCTTCTGCTTCAGATTTCTGGAGTGTTTCACTGCAGGTAAAGCATTTTTTTAAAGCACAATTACTCCCTTGTTCAAAACCGAAAGCAATCAGTTTGCGCTTAAAATTTGCCATTTGTCCAGCCCCGGTAAATGGTCTGCACTTAAGATCCTATAAAGTGCTGAACAAAATGTATTAGAATCACAAGGTGATGGTAGCAAACTGGGGTTCAGGGCCTTCTTCCAGGCACTTCGAAGCTGGAAATGTGATATTTTCCTTCAGTTATATGGTGTAAATTGTACATTTTATTGTGTATAACAACAAATATCAGACTAGTTTTTCATTTTGCTTTGAGATGCACCAATCCGATATCGATATCTGTATCAGCCCCAATATTGAAAAAAATTCTAGATTGGTATTGTGACAATGTACCCAATCCATGAGGGCAGATCGATTCAGTCTAATTTCATGCCTTATTATATATTTTACATAATATTTGGAACTCCTAATTGCTCTTTCTGAACAATTTGAAAGGTTTGTTACAATTTATTTTTTTACATGTTTGGCAAAGGTAGTCAACCTATTGTTTCAGTTATCTATTTTACATTGGATGTTTCACTAAAGTTTAGTTGTTTTTATATGCTATATCAAGCTTGTGAAGCTGTTCACTTTTTAAAGTGTGCTGGACAAGTGTAGAGTTACTAAATAAATTAGTAATTTAGTACTTTTATGTCTGTATTCAGCACTGTTTTTCTGTATTGAATTGGTATCAATACTAAACCTCAGAAGTGAAAAAGAAAAAATGTACATCAGAATGCTGCACCATAGAAGATGCTGTAGTAGGTATGCCAGGCCAATTGTTGGCACTTTGATGCTGCCATAGAAGGACATGAAAAACACAGACCACCACCAAACTGCACCATGTTTATTTGTGAGAGTGAGGCGCATGCGGGTTACAGGGAGATGGAGCTATGACGTCATTGTTTTTTTTTTTTTTAAAAAGACATCAAAAACGTACCTGGAGTGTTGCTTTGATTCTTTCATGCGTGTGTGAGAAATCCATTAATCTCCCATGGCAACCATTCAGCTGTGCAAAATTCAGCTGGGTGGAGCTAGCACCGCCTTCGAAGACAGTTACTCCTCCTAAGAGCTGCAGTTTCTAAACTTCCAACCTTCCACCTCACAGAGACCCTCCTCCTTTCCCCCCCTCTCCCTGCGACTCGCCCCACTCAGCTCCTTCAGACTAGCCAGCAGCAATTAGCAAACACCTGGTGGAACAGCACATCTGCTGAGCTCATTACATGAGCTACTTCTCAGTGAGACGCTGGTAAAAATGTTAAAGGGTTAATAGAGGAGCCATGTTGTGGTGAATTCCGGGAGGCAGAGTTTCAGAAAGAGCAGGAGTTTTTAAAGAGACAGAGACCCAATTTCAAGGCGTTAAATTATAAAGTCCAATTTTATTTAAATCATATTTGATACATAGCATAGAAGGTAACATAATTACTTGATTGTGCTATAAAATGGCGTTGTGTGCCTGGAAAACACATAATACTGCCCTTTTAAATACAATGAGAGTTACGTTTTTAATCCTCAAAGTGACTCCATAAGTAAATTTTAGAAATAAATTCTCAGAAGTTGCTTACATTGGTTCCCCAAACACCTGATTTGAATTATCCCGATTGCCTCGCTGCTTTTCTGTATTTATTTATTTATTTTTTGTTCCAGTCACCCACACCTGGCTACAGTCAGTCACTTCTTGCTCTGCATAACTCTCTGATTTATAACTCTCATTCTTGGGAGCCGCTGCCCTGCATGTTTTATATATTTACCTGCTACATCGCAGCAGATTCCAATTGAAGGCTCATTAACAGACGGCTGCTGACCTTGGTGGCATGCTGAGGAGGTAATTCAACCATTTAAATCAGGTCTTTTGGAGCGGTGACACATCTTAAACACGCAGGGCAGAGGTTGTTGAACACCAAGACTGAGAAACCCGGCTGGATCCATTAGTCTTTACAAAACAGAATGCAGGATTGAATGTTAGCTGAAGTGCAGTTGCGTGTTTAGAGGCCATCTTTGAAGATTACATGATTTAAAGTTGTTTTTTTTTTTTGCTTCTTTGGTTTTATTTACCCTCTTTCTTGTAATTTTACATTTTCATTTTGAGCTGTGCAAATTGGTGTCTGATATCTGCCTACTTCTGGGGACTAATTACCGAGATGATGTGATGGAGCAGAAAATAGGTCTATGTTTCTTAATACTTGCAATTAAAAAAAAAACTAACTATCTCTTCAGGAATATTCATTATCTGTTTCACCAAGTTTTTAGTCCATTTAAATGGTTATTTAACTGAATAGTTTCATTTTTCTTTGTTTTGCCATTTATAGACCAACACAAGTATAACAAGCTCATATTATCTGGATGATCAGTCTGGTTATTTGCACAGGTAGATAAGTTGCGGCTAACTATAGCTTTGTAGCTGTCATTTTGAAACTGATTGGTTTGTTTCAGCACTAGGACTATGTTTTTATTTATTTATTTTATTTTTTTGCATATGCATTGTCCAAAAGCCAAATTTATCTTTCTTGGTAGTAAGGGTAAAATCTGTGACTGGGCCAGGTGCCAGCAGTGCCCAGCCATTCACGGTGGAAATACAGCTCTGTTTTACTCTATGCTTACATCAGCGTTTTCTCTGACCTCCCAGTAAAGTTGTATGTAACTTTTAGAAAAATGTGTTTTTTTTAACATATATTTTAATAATCTGTCAAATAATTTTTTTAGCTTCTTTGCCTCCTTTTTTTTTGTCCTACTGTCATCTGCAGAATCCAGAACGCTGTGGGGAACCAGCTGGAGTTTAGTAGAAAGTAAAGATGATGGCCTAAACTGCACATACACGAATATGATTGACAGCACTAAGACACTCCCCCCGGCTCTGATTGGTTGTTTCTGACTGAGTGGAGTATTTCTGCAGATGGCAGTAGTACCACAGGGTTGAACCAGAGGTTATTCTGTCATAACATAGTGACATTTTTAACAACTATGTAAAAAGAGATATTTATGACAGAAAATTGTAACGATTCTAATACAGTAACTTTTAAAACCCTTTGTAGAGCTACAAACGAGTACATTCCTACTGATGGGTTCATACTTTCTACACTGTTTAAGCATAAAATTGAACATACACTCATTATAATAAAAAAAGTTTTTTTGTGATTTTTCTTTTAAATTGGAACCATTTTGGATTGAAAAAACTGAAAACAGTCTAGGTTTTCTAGTGGTAAAACCTAGAATGATCTCTTCTGTACAGATTCAGATGGTTTAGATCAGTGGTTCTTAACATGGGTTCGATTGAACCCCAGGGGTTCAATGAGTCGGTCTCAGGGGTTCAGCGGAGCCTCTGCCGCGGAGGTAAAGACACACTTATGTAAAGTCATGATGATGCCACGCTTTGCCATCACTTGCTGCAGAGGATCACGTTACATTGCTTAGCCAATCAGTGCTGCGGAGGAGCACTGATTGAAGGAGTTCCACTCAGCATGGATTTGAACTTGTGTCTTTAATTACTTCAGCAAAACTCACAGTTTTTACCAAATTTTGCAACTTCCGGTGTACTTCTAACTCTGCTCCTTAGTCGCATCTTTTTGGGATTGGTACTGCCTCTAGTGCCGTGGGGGTGGTAACTCATCTAATATAATTACATTACTAAATCAGAATACCACAAAGTCTTTGTTATTTATTAGTTTTTAAAATGAATGTAGAGCTAATTAAATGATCTAAACAAGATCTTAAAGTGGTTCCAGTTTCTCTCGATGGCCAACCTCGATGGCAAATTTGGGTCGTTCCTGGACAGTCAGCTCAACTTTGTTGAAAACACTGACTATAATTTGAAGAACTGTTCTCGGAGACTCTACCTTTTAAGAAGACTTGGTGATCTTGGGGTGACCCAACTAGACTCTAGTTGGGTCTCTGTTACAATTCACAGTTCAGATCAATCAAGAGTCTTACAAGGAATGTTCTTCAGTAAAGCATATCAACACCGCATTCAAGTTTATGAGAACCTGGTATGACTGAGTGTTAATGGACTGCTGGGGCAGCATCACGGTGATGATTATGATTTTGTACTGTCACTTTTGGTGACAGTACAGGGGAAAAAAATAATATTTTACTTATCACTACAGAACGGTTCAGTGAATGAGCATATGAAACTGGTGGGTTCGGTACCTCAAAAAAGGTTAAGAACCACTGCTTTAGATAGTTTATATGCAAAATCTGTATATGTGAAAATGAAAATATACAGTTTCAACAAGCGTGATACTGCCACCACCAAAAGTGACAGTACAAAATCATAATCATCACCGTGATGCTGCCCCAGCAGTCCATTAACACTCAGTCACACCAGGTTCTCATAAACTTGAATGCGGTGTTGATATGCTTTACTGAAGAACATTCCTTGTAAGACTCTTGATTGATCTGAACTGTGAGTTGTAACAGAGACACACAGAACATGTTGTTATTGGCTCTGTTCCCAGCTACGTGAGATCTGAATAGATTCAAGAGACCGTGTCTCATTTTCTGTGCATTTCTTTACAGCTTGACTCCTCTATGTGATCTTCATCTCCACTCAGGCATGTTACATGTTCAAATGAGCAGTGCAGACACTACTCATTACCTCCTCTTTCACTGCGCGCAGAAGAAAAGACCTTATTGGATTTCCTCCCAACACCGCTGGCGTCACGCTGCGATGCTGCGGCTTGTCCAACGCTCAGAAGTGCTTTGCAGCCTCAGAGAGCTCTCCTGCCCTTCCTCACTTTAGATCCGGTTGCTCTTTCAGGCGCTCTTAGTCGCTCTAGAGTTCCTGAGATTATTTTTAATTGCGAGGCGAAAAGTGATGGGTGGCACAGCTTTTTGGAACGGCTCAATTGGAGACGAGGAACAGCAATAAGGGAGATAATTCCCTCAGGGTGAAAGCAAGTGATTAAAGGTAGATCATGTCTTTGCTTTTGGGCCGTCCTCAGCGGTGAGCAAATTGTTAATAATTTTTACAACCTGCTGAATTATAAAGCTTGTTAAGCAATTTCAAACTGTAGCAGTTCAATTATAGGCATATGATATATACAGCTTTGGAAAAAAATAAGAGACCATTTAAAATGATCAGTTTCTCTGATTTTACTTTTTATAGGTATATGTTTAAGTAAAATGAACATTATTATTTTATTCTATGAACTACTGACAACATGTTTCTGAAATTACAAGCAAAAATGTGGTATTTATTTGCAGAAAATGAGAAATTATCAAAATAACAAAGATGGTGAGCGCTTTCAGACTGCAAGTAATGCAAAGAAAACAAGTTCATGTTCATTTAGTAACAACAGTACTAATGTTTGAACTCAGGAAGAGTTCAGAAACCAACATTTGGTGGCATAACCAGGAGGTTTTCAGAGCTAGTAATAGATCACAACTTCAAATTATTAATCCTTTAATGTCAAAATGTCCAAATTAGACAATTTTGTTTATATCTTTGTTATATAAGGTACTAAAGTAGTTACTTATGAAACACAATAATCTGTATTTATTCAGCAGTCTGAACACAAATTTGTCCTGGGTCACATTAAGGGACCACCTACTGATCTAAAGTGACTTCATGTAAGCATCAGTTTTTCTTTGCTTGTTTATTTTAAACACAATGCAAAAGCAACAAAAAAAGCTGAAATATATAAAGTTGAAATTAAAAAGACTTATTAGTCCCTGCAAGAAGTTGTGGTCACAACAATATGCAAATTTTTTTTGCAAATCTTTTTTGCAGACTTGCAAATTTCACAAGCCATCGTAACTTTTCTGCAAGACCGACCAATCACCGTTTTACAAAATCGAGGTTTTGTTAAACCCAAGCTTTATAACTCATAACTCATGTTTTGTAAAGCCTGGGTTGAAATGACCAATCACTTCAACTCGACTGAATTTTCATCAATCCTCTTGGCCTCTTTTTAATTTAAAAATCAAGTCACTCATATAGATGTTTTTTGGACGTAGCTATAATGTTTAAGTCGATGTCTCCTGACATGCTCTATTCTAATCCTTTTTGTCTTTCTGTTATACTTTCCTTTTTTTGTGCTTAGTAAAGTATAAACAAACTTAACCTGAACAGCGGTTCCAATTTTATGTTCCAGTTTCTGCTTCCAGTGGTGATGGAAACCAGGTAAATGAGTTAAAACACTTATTGTCCCACATTTGGTTTTATAATGATTCTGGGTTGTAAATCCACAGCACACCACTTTCCATTACAGTGATGAACCTTTGCTCCTCACTAAAAGCCCAGCCTGTTAAATGTTTAATTCATCTAAAACCACAATGATTGAAGTGGAGCTTCTGCTCCACAAGACAGATTTAACACATTCAGCCGTTTGGAAACGGTTTGCTTCTATTAAAATCTCACTGGGCACCAAAAGGACAAATCTGGGATTTCCTTAGAAGATCTTGCACAGTGGTTACCCTAGACATATATGTCTCTGATATATTTGAATTGTGATTGCTATCGGCACTAAATAACCCTACTCTCATCAATGCATAGGTTGTTTGAAGCGTAATTTATTCTAATCATGTTTGTATTATGTACCTCTGAACACCAATGGACACTCTATCAGAGTGTTGCATTTGTTTTTTATTTTTTTACTGAATTGAAACACCGAATTCTGCAGCAAATCTACACATTAAGGTTGTCAAAGTCAAGCTAGCATAACTGACCTACTTGTCTCTCCATCATTATTTTTTTTAATTAACTTTTCACTGATTTAAGAAATATGACACCTCTGGGCCTTATGTAGTTATGTTGACAATTAGTAACAGAGCACTGCATTTCTTTATACATTACACGTACATTTAGATTTAACATGTTATGTTGACAACTTGACAGCTAAAACCAATGGCAGTCATGCCCAGCGAGCAGTTTAATAAAGAAAAAAGGTGATCGTCCAGATATCTGCAATCGGTGCACACCCATACACCAGGTTAGACCCCTTTTTATTTTCAGAATTATTTGTGTAATAGATTCGACAACGTGTCTGAAACATTCCTCTCACACATTTGGTCACACATTCCAGAGGTGCCCTGTTGGTTTGAGATCCAGTGATTGTGGAGATGGTTGAAATACAGTGAAATAATTGTCACGTTCTGGAAAGCGGTTCGAGTTTGAGATTTGTGACATGGTGCATTATCCCTCTGGCAGTGTCTCTCAGAGAGGGTCAACATCAATACCTGGGGCAGGCTGTGGCTTTTATATAATGATCATTTGGTACGAAGTGCTCCAAAGTGACCTGAGGAATGATTCCCCTTCACCACCTCCAGCCTGAACTGTGGCGGGATGGATCCGTTCCTATCAGAGCAGGAGACATGTTTGCAATCTGTTAAAGCCCAATGTTGGTGAGCCGTGTGGACTGAAGCCTCAGTCATTTGTTAGTTGACAGGAGTGGTTCCTGCTGCTGCTGCTCATTTTGGTTGGACGTGTTATTCAGACATGGTATTCCACAACCTTTGACTGTAACGAGTTATTTGAATGGCTCTTGCTTTTGTGTCATCTTTCACCAGTCGTCCTATCCATCAGTCGTCCTATCTTCGTACCCTCAGCCACTATTACCTAGATATTTTTTTGTCGTTGGTCGATTCTCTGCTCTCCAGAGTATGACGATGTATACTCGTCATACTCTGAGTATACAAGTAAATAATTTATTTATTTAAATAAATTATTTACTTAACTTATTTAAGTAAATAAATTAACTTTAGAGGTTAATTTATTTTATTTTATTTTTGTAAATTTCAGCCAAAAAAAACAACAAAATTTAGATTTTTATCAGAAGTTTTCTAGAAAAACACATGGAAATTTCAGAGTTTCAAATGTGAAAAATTTACAAGAAAAATTGAGATTAATCAGAAATTTTCCAAAAGTGGAAAATTTTTGGCTTTTCAAACTCAGAAAGATCCAAGTTTTCTCTCTAGAAAGTTTCTGAGATCTTAAACATTTTATTTGTTTTCTTAGATATTATATTTAGATATTAATCAAAACAATTTTGAGTATTTATGGTGGAAATTTCCTCCTTTTTTTTCAGCCCTAATTTGGCCTCATACCAGACACATGGATGTCCCTGAAAATGCCAGTCAAAATAAAAACAAACAAATTAAACAATATTTGAATCCTACTTTAAATCATTTAAAGATAGATTTAGAGTAATTACTCCCCTCATACAGTAATGATTCATACCACATATTTACTCTGTGTGTGCCACCTTAAAGTACAATCTGTCTGGGGTTTGAGGAAAACGCTTCCATCCTGTGTGATTTATGGAGATGAGGCTCTTCAGCAAAGCCACCTGTTAGGTAATTAAACTGAAATTAAAGCCTGGAGCACGATGAGACCCCAAGAACATACGGCTGAACCAACGTTCCCTTTAGAGACTTTAGAGGTTAATGAATCACAGATTAAATCCTTTTTATCTCTGTTTGATTGAGAATCTAGTCTTGGTTTTCAAACGATCTGTCTTCACGCTTTTACCAGTGTTTGGCAGAACAATCGTATAATTTCTAACACAAACAATATGCACCCACTTATTTATGTAACCACATTTGTCCTAGATAAGGAATCTGTTGGGGTCTTTTGATACTTTAGTCTTTTATGTTCTGTGGATCTATAGTGTTTGCACAACCTGCTAAAGTTTTTGTGACTTAAGCAAATAAATCTTTTCAAAATATTTAGCACCTTTAATTTGTTATACACTGTGAGATTCTACTAAAAATACAAGTAAGTCTGTGAAGTAAAAAAAGAGGAAAAAAAGCTTTAATAACCTGGTTGCATTAGTAACAAATTGATCAAATATTTTTATATCAGGAATCTGATGAGCTTGATGTAAACTTCAGCCATTATGTTTGTACCCTTTATAAGTTAATTGAAAGGGTTTCATTGTGCAAATGTATCAGTCAGGAAAAGGGTCTAAAAGCCTCCACAGCATTATATTTGCACCATAAGAGAGCAAAGGTAGCCCCCGATCATTGGAGACAATCTGGATTGACAGAAACATTATAAGCCAGAACTCATCTTTAAAACTGATAAAAAGACGAGGCAGGTTCTGGTCATGAAGGCTGTAAATAATGAAAAAGTTGTACTATTTTGATTTGTCAAATACAAAAAGTAAACTGTGGGGCAACAATTTCAGAAGGCAAGTTGGGGATTAAAACAACTGCACATGCCACATAAAGATCGTCATACCCACAGTGAAGAATACTTTAGTCACATGAAGGTGGGATGAAATTTCCTCCAAAACATCCTTTCATTTTAACCCAAAAGCTAAAGCTAATGTAAAATATGTGGGGTTGCCTGAAGAGGAGTGTGGTTAAGAATTATTCTCAAAATCTGGCTCATGTGGAGAGTGCTAAAATAGCAAAATTAAGACGTAGGAGTTGTTTGTAGCCTGGTTAAAAAAGAAAACAGGCTCTTGTTCTATGCTTCTCTTCATGCAAAGGCTCTAGACCTTCGTCTGTGGAGAAACGGTTGCATCCGGAGGGTTTGGACTCTGTTGAAGTTTTAAATTTTATCTAATAGCTAATGTTGGCCCGTGATGTAGGTAATGCGATAGTTCGACTTTATGGAGCTCACAGGAAATTGCCTGCTCTATAAAAATGCTTTCAAAGAGAGAAGAGCGTGGCTGATGCAGACTGAACGGCTTTGTTCACTTCCTCCGCTGCCACTGAAGGCCTGTCACGATAGCAAATTTTCTGAGAAGTTACTGCAACAAACAATATTGTTGTTTTGAGACCATTTTCATGTAATATAATGTTAATACCATAATTCAATTATGCCCTCTCAAAGATCAGCAAAATCTAATTTCTAACATTTAACACTGGAACTGGAAGACATTTTAAATATTCAAATTAAATCAACAAAACGCCTTCAACAACAGATAAAATGGATCCCAAAGTCTGTAAATAAAAACTGAAGAAATTTTATCATTGAATCTTTGATAGAAAGAGAGAGAGAGAAATCAATCATACAAATGGAAATGATCACGCTCGTTTTAATTCATTATATGAGTAATTAATTATTGCTCATTGCGACAGGCTTAGCCATCACTAAGACTACAATTCTAAAATATCGTTCAAAACAGATCCTGTTTGCTGATTGGCCTGGATGAAATTCTACTGGAGAAATAGAGTTCAATGGGAGAAATCTCAGATGGAGGACTGAAGGTAGATGAGAATCAAGCTAAGTTATGTTGGAAAGCAATTGGTATTGAAAAGGGTGAATTCTTCTGTGAGACAAAAATGTTTAGATGTGCAGTATTAGCTATGTATTTCACTCCCTAACAAATGTATTTGCTGTTTTTGAGTTGAACTGTACATGATATGGGTAATATTAGAAGTAAAAAAAATTTGGGAATTGATAAATCTTGAGTAATTTTCCTATAAACCATAAAAACCTGCTGTTGTAACAAGGGCACGTAGACTCTTAAAAGCCACAAATCCTCATATAAAGCTGCAAAAATAACAGGAAATAAATGTCTCCACTGCTCTTTTTCCGAGAACGGATCATGGACTCTCCTGGTACTTTCCTTATTCATGAACACTGTGCAGGAAGGGGTCTGTATAAACACTTGACACTGTTAATGTGGCAAGGGGGAGCTCTGTGGCTGGTCTCCTGTCGACAGACCTGGGTCCTATCACAACACTCCTGTCCCCTAAAATACCGGCCCGCCAACATCTTAACGTCAAAGCTGGCTTTAAAATGTGAGCCCGCAAACCAATGAATAAAATTACGCCGACGCATTATCGCTTCACGTGAAATCGGAGTTGAAGCACGTAGTGACGCGTCACATGCAAAACATTTCTCACTCATCCTGCCCGCTGCTGGAGGCGGCCCTGCAGTCTCGGAGCAGATTTCGTCTTTTTAGGATGATTTCTGGCACAGTTGTTTTGAGGCCCTTGTGACAGAAAGGAGGAGAGATGAATGACTGCCGTTCTGCATTTTTCAGGAGCTGCACCTGAACCTTGCTCCCATGGCTGCGGGTCTATTATTTCACATCTTCAACAGCTGCTTTCCAGTAGGGAAGATGTACGCTCTATAAAACAATCCCGCCCTCCCCCAAGTGTGGTGTGGTGCATCTCTTTCTGAAAATATATCTACTGCGTGAGCATTAAATGACAAGTAGCAGAGATTAAAAAATTGCAGGGTTAGTTTAAGTATGAGTCAGAAAGGTTTGCTGGGACTATTGAGTTATTATGAGTCATGCAAAATCAAAGACATTTTTCACTTGCTGACAATTCTCTTAATATGCTTTAGATCTTGATAAAAATAATGAAATATGTCATACTAACGATTCCTAAGGTGAAAAATCTGAAGTCTTAGTTTAATAATTTTGACTGAAAATAAAAATTCAGTCAAAATTTTTATTTTACAGTTTTTCTACAACAGTGTATTAGGGCCACTGTAGGTAAGTGGGGAAAATAGTAAATTTCTGACCAAAAAAACTAATATTTTCTAGAATAAAAACAAGAAATTTCTACAAAAAATATGAAATTGTTTTTTGTTTTTTTTCTAGAAAATCTGAGTTTTTTTTATCAGGAAGTTTCTGTTTTTATTTGTTTTTCTTATCTACATCTGAGTTTTTTCTAACAAATGTTCAACTTTCCAAGCTCGGTTTCAGATTTTTTTCTAGAAAATGTCTGTAATCAATCTTAATTTTAATTTTTTTTCTGGTACATTTCCAGCTTTTGGAACTCAAAATTTGCCAGATTTTTTTCTAACAAATGTTCAACTTTTAAACTCAAAAATGTCCTTGTTTTTTCTAGAAAATTTCTGAGATTAAACTCAAAAATATTTTGGTGAAAATGTAATCTTTCCTTTTGTTTTTCTCTCTATCCTAGCATAACTTCATAGCTTCCCTTTCTGAGTTTAACACAAGTCAATTTTCAGTGACTGATCTGTTAAAATAAAACGGACTGTCTCTTTCAGCGTTAAATCAATAACGGCATGAAAAATGCAGCTCAGAAAGTTTCCTCTTAAGCTTAGGTGAGATTTCTTTTTCAGTCTGTTTGAGTAAATTCTAGACTGGAGGAGCTGCTTCAATATTTATAACGGATGCTTGTGTTGCCTGAGGAGGTGAGAGTTTACTTGTCTTCAGCTCCATTAAACCTGATATTTAGGCGTGAAGGTAATTTTTGGGAGTTGAGTGGGAGTTGCAGAAAAATATTAGCTTATAGTACATTATAGAAATTACTCTCATCACCCCTGGAGTAACATTAACAGAAGATGGAATCACTAATTACTTGCAGTCAGCTTTTATACAGTTTAAGGAATTACTTTCAGTGTCTACAGTGACATAGTAAGAAGTTTTTATAATCATATTACAACCACAAACCTCAATGTATTTTATTTGAATTTTAAGTAACAAGCCATCACAAAAAAATCTAGAAGTGTCTTTTTGTATGTCGCCCACTTTACTCTGATACCTTTTAATTAAATCTAAGCAAAGAATTTCCCTTCCAAGTCATGTAATTATTAAATAAATCTGTGTAAAATTTCATCATACGCCCAGATATTCTGTGAAGGCCTTAGAGGTTTGCAGCATGAAGGCCAAAGATAAAGTTACAGAAACGTTTCAAGCAGATTTGGGTTATAAAGTAATACCCAGAAGAGAACATCTCAGGGAACAGTGTTCAGTGCATCACCTGAAGTGGAAAGTTTTCTTTACTTTTACATAATGTCTCCAAAACTTCTGACAGAACTGCAGGATGTTGGACAGCAACAATATACCTCAGGGATTGGCACAAAGGGTAGGTAAAGTCCACATATTTGGCCACATATTTTTATCAACATGCAGAGCGTGAATGCTTGATTCATGGACCGTAATGCCCTACGAATTGTTGCATCCAGGCGTTCCTTTGTGATTGCAGTACTACATGTAGCGATATATATATATTGGAATTATACTGTGGCGCTGTTGATCAGTTGTGTAACTTCTTTGAAAAAATACTTTAGGAATGTGGACTGTGGACACTAACATTAGCATTGGGGACGTCTATTAGCTATTTTAGCCTCTAATAGCTTCTGTAAAAGGCTAACTCTTTTTAGCACAACTTGAACACAACAAGTTGTGCTAAAACTTGTCCAGCGTCCAATCAGATTGTGACTTTGTCGTCCATTGCTGTCGTTTGCGGCTGTCACTTGTGCGTCAGATTTACAGGTGTACTGGAAAAAAGAACAGGAATGCCCTTTGAAACTGGAAATCTGACTGGAACGGGACAGTTTCTTAAAATGCTGTATGACTACTCTGGGGCGTGTAAAACATGGCGATGGCTATTTGAAACCTCTGTTGGTGTTTGTGCTTGAATGCGGCATGTAGTGAAAAACTATTGTTGGTATTCATACCACCCAATACATTTTTAATTAAAACATTTGCCGATGGGTTCACAAATCCAGGACAGTAACTGGCTTGGACAGACACATCTGAGTGTGGAAGAGGAGAGGATTCCTGGTGTGACCTCATGAAGAGGTACAACTGTTGTGTGTACCAGGCTTTTATGATGAGCATTTCATGAATAGATAAGAGATATTGTGGAGATCTAGCTATTCTTCCATCTCCTGCCTATACTTATTAACACACAGACACACAGGACAAACAACAACAGAAGCGAATGCTTCAAAACATAACTTAGGGTGCATTCACACCGGCCATGCTTCAATGGAAATTTAGCAACTGCTAAAACGTGACGCCATTTCATTTCTGTTTACATTTCGTGAAGAAGGAAGTTTTGCTCAGCATCTTCTTCGGAGGTTGTTGTATTGTTTCCATCAGTTGTTCTTGGGGCAGCGCCACCACAGGCTAGTAAGGGAACAGGTTTTTCAAATGGGTTGGTGCAGTGTGAAACAGGAATTTTAGCTGCCAAGCTTTCTTTAAGGACTACAGTATATATTACAGCAAAACACAACTCTACTTTTTAATATATTAAAAATAAAAAAAATGATTAAATAATTGTCTAAAAAGAGTTTTTTTTAACAAAGCTTGCTCTGTATCACTGAAAATGTAAAAAAAGTGCTATATAACAAGATATTTTGGTTTTTCAACAAGATCCATTCAAACTCAATAGCAGCCGTCTCCAATGACAGAAAAACCTCTGACTTAGGATAGATTGGTAATAACATTCATTATTTTATTGCAACTATAAGGGAGCCTCATGTAGCCTTTTGAGTGGGTTTTTAAAAAAGTATTTGCCCCCACTTAGAAGTCTCATATGTTTACATTGTTGATGAATCATAAGATACTAAAAATCAAAACAATATTTCAGCCACAGTGGAGGGCTTTGGTGCATTAATGACCTGCTCAAAAAATATTAAAAATATATTATAAAAAATAATTATAATTTAAATTGCTGTTTCTGGAGGGAAACGGCTCCTTTTGATCAATATAATAAAGTCTAAAATACTCCTTACTTTACTTTTCAGTGGCACTATATTACACAGAGGTCCATGCCTAATTACATAAGAAAGCTCTTCAGAGGTCTATTGCAATATTACTTCCAAGTATTGCAATTAAATCTTTTTATATTATACACCCTTAATGAGAACTATGGAGTTTTCTTTAGTAATTCTATTTACTAGTAGAAAACCAAGGACTGTGGATAACAGTCAGCCTGAGAACTTTGATAAATGATGAAACACCTGAGAGCTTCACTGCAGTTATTAAAGTACTGAACGCTCTGTTCATCAAAAATAATTTTCCATCTCAACAAGAACAATCCTACGAGACATGGTGACCAGGGAGGATGATCCTGGAAATGTTAATAAAGGATCAACAAAATACTGTCTAGAGGTTGACCAATCTCCAGACTCATAAATATGGCATCATGTCCTTCTTTCCTTTCTCATTAACTACGTACTTCAAATTCTGTTTCCTCATTCAGACAAAAAAAGAAAAACCCAGACTAGAACCAGACCTTCATCTGTTATTTTGATCAAGTTGCTTTTGTCTGCAAAATCAAAGGCTACAAACCCCAAAAGCTTGTCTTCTAAAACTAAATGAGGAACTTAGGGAAAGTACAGAGAGGAAGAAAAGGCCCAGCTCTTCAATGAATTGTGTTCAAAGAGACCTGTGTCCAAGTATCTGAAAAGCTTTACTTCAGAGCAGGAAAACGCAGACACACGAGGCTCCTCGTGATTCATCTCGTGCCGCTTTCATCTCTTTCTTTTCCATTATCCACTTGCAGCGGCGTTTACATAGAAGGGCAGCAGGAACGGTGTACGGATAGCATTTATCTGTGAAGCAGCTCTGCTGCAATCACACACGCCCCCTCCGCCCCAACACACACACACACACACACACACACACTGAAGCCATGTTTACAGCTTGAAAGACTGATGCTTCACACTGTAGTATCAGAGCACCCAAGTGAATGTGTGGTAAATTATTCAATTAGTATCTAATAATAAGGACAATATTCCTTTTAATCTAAAGCTTGCTTCCTTTGACTTGAAGTTTCCAAAATTGCAAACATTTTCCCATAGTGCAGTAGTTCTTCGAAGGTTGGTGAGAAGAAGGAAGTTGGTCAAAATAACCCTGATTTCAATTTGGCTCTGGGAATGATCCAACAGCTCAGTTGAATGTACTACAGGAGCAAAATGTATAGGATTCCCGCAGGTTTCACCAACCTGCAGAACCAACTAAAATTTTAGATTTTTTAAAGATCATTATGAATTAAATTTAAAGGCTTGTATCTTCACAGCAAAGTTCAAACTTCATCTACCTAACTGACGATAAATTTGCACTTACCTATGAGAGATGCAAAAAAGCTAGCTAGTTAGCTAGGGTGCGTTAGCAGGGAGTTAGCGGTAGCTTCAATCGTTTAGAGTCACATGCAATCTAGATATCGGAATGCGACTCAAACTTTTGTCTTATAGAAAAGACATGTGAGCAAAAAAAAACAACATGCATATAAGATTTAAGATCTGTGATTAACGTACTTAAGGCTAGCTTACTTTTTCCAAAATGAATTTAAGACATTTTAAGGCCTTAATTTTAGATACTTTAACACTTTTTAAGAATGTGTAGACAATGTGTGGTTGTAAAAGCAGAGAGATTTTCAATTTTTTCTAGGTGGCTGTGCTAATAACTATTAATAATATAGTTTTTCACCACATGCCACATTCAAGCACAAACACCAACAGAGGTTTCAAATAGCCATCGCCATGTTTTACACGCCCCAGAGTAGTCATACAGCATTTTAAGAAACTGTCCCG